>NW_026526666.1:55235588-55320588 GCF_024362965.1 Panthera pardus
CATGGAGCAGAGCGGAGGAAGTACGCTCCCATATATATTAATGAGATGAAAGAGCATCAAGACCCCAACATAACCTGTTTATACATTATACATTTCTCTTGTTATTATTCAGCATTGATTGAGTACCCTCAATTCTGTAAGCTTCTTATAGAATGTCCCAACAACTCCCAATTACCTGTAGTCTAGAGGAGCAGGTATGGCAAGAAATAAATGAAACCAGAGAAAAGGCATATAGCCCTTATTGCCACCCTGAGAAGGCATCAAAGCCTTATTTTGGGGGCTCCTGGGTGGCTCAGTCAGTTGAGCATCTGACTCTTGATTTTAGCTCAGGTCATGGTCCCAGAGTCACAGGATCAAGCCCCATATGGGGCTGCATGCTGAGTCTGGAGCCTGTTCAAGATTTCTCTCTCTCTCTCTCTCTGTCTCTCTCTCAGGCTCTGTGCGGACATCTCGGAGCTTGGAGCCTGCTTCAGATTCTAGGTCTCCCTCTCTCTCTGCCCCTCCCCCACTCACACTCTGTTTCTCTCTGTCTCTCTCTCTCAAAAATGAATAAACATTTAAAATTTTTTTTAAAAGATTCTCATTCTCCTTCTGCCCCTCTCCCCCACTCATGTGCTTTCTCTCTCTAAAATAATAATAATAATAATAATAATGATAATAATAATAAATTTTAAAAACCTCTTAAAGCCATATTTTGGATGAGCTATTGACTCCTATTGATAAGGAGCAAAAAGGAATACTTTGGGGCTTGGCTTTCGGTTCCATGAGGGAAGGTTCTATGTAAGCCACTTCATAGTTGTTTTGCCAGCTCCTAGCCCATACACATTTGTTGAATAATCATTTGTTGAAAGGAGTGAATCATGTTTAAAAGAGTACTTTTTTTTCATACGTACTGTATGTGAGGAACAATTTTAAGAGCTTTACACATATTAATTTTATTTAATTGTCATAACAAGTGAGCTAGATACTGTTACTACCTCCATTTTCCAAAGGAAGGAATGAAAGCACAGAGGGGTTAAGGAACTGGGCCAAGATTGCACAGCTAGTAATGGCAGGGCCAGGAGTCAAACCCTGGCAGTGTGGCTCCAGAGACAGTGCTCTGATGTGTTCTCTCCATTAGAACAGTGTGACCTAGATGCCTGCCTCTAGCCAGTACGTCATACTTCCTAGCTTTAAAAGTCTTGCTTCTTCATTAATCAGTGCCAGCCCAGATCTCAGATGTATCCTTGGACTCTCCTCGAACTTACCTGCAGACAACCCATTGTCTACTTTAGTGGTCTATGCTCCTGACTTAGACTCCCAACTTTCCTCCCCCTGCACTAGCTGTCAATGCCCCCTCAACCCTCCTCCAATCTGATTCATTGCCCATGCTCAGTCTGCCCAAAATGCAGACTACTCGAAAGCTAGTATCTTTCTATCTTTACAACTGTTTATTGAATGTCAGGCCCTGTGCCACTTTCATGATCTCTATTCCTCACCATAAGTCAACCAGAGGGGTATTGTTAGGCCCTTTTCATAGATGGGTGTGATGAAGTCACCTGCTGGGGGTCAGTGCTGGCATGTGGTGGAACCTGGCTGGAGAGCCCGTTGGCCCACCTTCAAGATCCATACTCTGCTCCCTCTTCTACATAGTTGACCCCACTTCCATGTTCACCTGCTGCGAAAAGTCCCTACCCATCCCCCCAACACTGAGGCAGCCAAAGGGAGTGGAGGTGAAGGAAGAAGCCTCACTGATCCCCAGTGGGGCTCCTGTCAGGGAGCATTTGGGGGATTCTGTGTCTCCTGGGCTTGTAGTCAGCCACAAGGGCAAAGACCTAGGACAGGCGAGAAATCTGAGCTGAACTCTGATATTAAAAAGGAGGCAGTACGAACAGAGTGATCACTCGGAGCCTGTATATTAAATGTATTTTCCCTTTGTAAAAAAAAAAAAAAAAAAAAAACCTGCAAAAGTTATGTTTCTACATAAAGGCAGCCTGTGTTTCATAGCTATTCTAATTTATGGGCCGTACATTCCTGTGATTGTCTTGAACTGAATAGCCAAGTAAATAATCATCGAGAGCCACAGGTAAATCACTTGGAGGTGAACCGAGCCTGTCCAGGGCCTCCAGAAATGGCACAAACATTATTTCCTAATTTTGCAGATTTCTTCATCTGAGCCCAGAAAACGCCTTCTCTTGTTGGCTTTCTGGGTTTGACACTTTTTTCCACTCACATCCTGAAGAGACAGCGGCAAGGTGAAACGTGAGAAGTGTTTAAAACATTTTCAAAGATTCCCTTTCTAATTTTCCTTTTCAATTCCAAGGAAATAATGCCATTCACTTCACTTCCACCAGTATTTATCCTGCTACCAAGCAAGCTGGAAAGGGGGGTGTTATGACGAGTGGGCAGACCTGGACCACAGCCCCACACAACTTGGGTCCTTGTTGGTCTGGTTTGGTTTGGTTTTGAATTTCGGTCAAGTGCACATAACATATAATTACCATTTTAACCTTTTTAAGTGTACAATTCAGTGGCATTAGGTACATTTGCATTGTTGCACGACCATCAATCCCCGTCCAGCTCCAGAATTTTTCCCTTTTTCCAAACTGAAACTCCATCTCTATTAAACACTAACTCCTCACTTCCCCCTTCCCCCAGCCTCTGGCAACCACCATTCTTTCTGTGTCTGTGAACTTGACTCTACTAGGTACATCATATAAGTGCAATCCTACAGTACTGGTCTTTTTATGACTGACTTCTCTCGCTTGGCATCGTGTCCTCCAGTTTCACCCATGTTGTAGCTTGTGTGACCTGGCTGATTTTAAGAATAAGAATGTTGAACTGATGTGAGGTACTAGTTCTTATATAAGTCAATCAGAGAGGCAAAGACAGATTCATTTATGGGTGTTTTAAGGAAATGTGAGCCTATGCTACAGCAATAACTCCAAAGCATTTATTGAGCTAATACTCTGTGTAAGGCCCTGTGGACTGAACAAAGCAGCAGATGCTGCTTCTCCAGGAGCTTATGTCCAGCACAGGAGACCCAGGGTGCAGATTTAAATCTAAGTGTTCAGTAGTAAGTAACTTCAGAGTACAAATAAAAACATAAACAGGAGTTTAAGACCAAGTGGTCATTTCAGACAGACATGATTGGGGCAGAGGTGGATTTTAGCGGGACCTTAAAAGATAAGTAGAATTCAGTACAAAAGGAATGGGGCTGGGGCACCTAGGTGGCTCAGTCGGTTGAGCATCCAACTCTTCATTTTGGCTCAGGTCATGATCCCAGGGTCGTGGATTCAAGCCCCACCAGGCTCTGCACTGAGCGTC
Organism: Panthera pardus; assembly: GCF_024362965.1. Lineage (NCBI taxonomy): Eukaryota > Metazoa > Chordata > Mammalia > Carnivora > Felidae > Panthera > Panthera pardus. The sequence goes on from NW_026526666.1 coordinate 55,238,895, forward strand.
GAGTCTGCTTAAGATTCTCTCTCTCCCTCTGTTCCTCTCCCCACCCTTCTCTGTCTCTTTCTCTACCTCTTAAAAACATTTTTAAATAAAATTTAAAAAACTTAAAATAAAAAAAAAAGGAATGGAACCAGAGAGCAAAAATGTTCCAGACTAGCATGGAGTAAAAACATGTTTAATAGCAAACTGTGTCTGTCTTATTCACTGTTTTATCTCCAGCGTCTGGTACAACAGGCCAGGTGTATTGTGTGTATTGTGTGTAAGGTGTATTGTGTGAATGAATGCATGCAGTGCCCAAAGCTGGGAAAGCCCACAGTGAGTTTCAGAAATAGTGAGTAGACAGCCTGGCTGGAAATAGTGAGTAGACAGCCTGGCTTGAGAAGAAGGTTCTGTAGGAGAGTTGGAGCTAAAAAGAAAATATTGGTAGAGATCAGAGTATAGAAAACTTTGTCAGGATAAGGAACTAGGACTTTATCCTGAGAGACACAGAGAGGCATTGAAGGTGGTTGACCAAGGGAGTTCATAGTGATTATTCCACTATTTCTAATCGTGTCATCAAAGCACAAATTCCCCCCAAGAAGCTTAAAGTGGCAATAGCTGGGTGAATGTTAATGGAATGAAAGTCTTTGTCAGACTCATGCAGGCCAGGCCACATCTCATTTAGAAGTATCATTTTTTGGTTTTTTTTTTTTTGTTTTTTTTGTTTTTTTTTTTTTATTTATTTTTGGGACAGAGAGAGACAGAGCATGAACAGGGGAGGGGCAGAGAGAGAGGGAGACACAGAATCGGAAACAGGCTCCAGGCTCCGAGCCATCAGCCCAGAGCCTGACGCGGGGCTCGAACTCACGGACCGCGGACCGTGAGATCGTGACCTGGCTGAAGTCGGACGCTTAACCGACTGCGCCACCCAGGCGCCCCTAGAAGTATCATTTTTTGGAACCATTTTAAAGTGACAGAAGGTAGAGGAAGCTGGCAGCCAAGAGGCTAGTAAGGACAATATTCCAGTAATCAAATACAAAAGTGATAATTTAACTGTGGAGACTAAGAGGAAGAAAGCAGATCTTAAGGCCATGGTATGAGAGAAGATTGCAAAATTTGGGGATCTTGAAATTCCCTAAGGAGAATCAGAAGCCAGAGACCATGACAAATATCAGGCCTGAGTGATTGGCCAGCAAGGGAAGTTTTAAAGGAAAGGAAGAGAAGGGAGTTTTTTGCCTTGTAGAGTGTGAGGTTGGGATGATATGCCAGGCTTCCATACCCAAAGGAGAAACAAAGCTTCAGGATTAAATTGCTGGGGAGATCTGATCTGCAAGTGTGGACAGTCTCAAGGCATAGTAACAAAGGTCATGAGAACACAAGAATTACAGACAGGCAAGCGGAGGACAGAAAAGGGGAAGGGAGGTGACAGGAGGGGAAGGGGAGACTGACTTTGTTTGCATTTAACAGAAGCCACCTCAACTGGTTTAAACCAAAAAGGGGCATTTATTACAAGGTAATAGGATATTTCATGGAACCCAAGAGGGCAGCCAAGGCTGAAAAGAAAATGGAGCTAGGACCTGGAGAGCTGGCCAGAACCTGCAATTACCCTCTTTGTCTCTGCCCCTCCCTGAGGCTACCCGTATTCTCCCCTCTGCTACCTGCCCTGGCTCTGTGCTTGCTTTATTCTTTACTCTCTTCTCTATACAGATAGCTGCCCCCAGAGCCACAAGGATTACCTATCCCCAGTTCAAACGACCAGCAGAAACTAACCAATGGCCCTGAATCCCATTCCAAGTATCTGGGGGAGAAAATACAACTGGGCTCTTAGTGCAGGATTCTACTGGATTCCATCAGCTATGGGCCAGGGGGTGGAGCCACCGGGTGTATGTATGACTCCTGAGTGCAACTTCCATGGCTGAGAGGACGGCTTTGGAAAGCAGGTGTCAGTCTGGGCAAATGCCACAGAAGGGACAGACTAAACTGACTCTGTCAAGAGCAATGACACCCTGTCAGGGAGGAAGAGCCTGAAGGAAGTGTGGCTGTTTCCATCTAGAGAGGCAAAGGCCCCAGTGGCCATGAGAACAGTCTTCCAAAAGCCGAAGAGGTACTTGCAGACTTGTGCACGCCTTGTAGGTGACAAGGTGGCTGATTCCAGTAGAGGAGAGAGAAGCATCCCACTAGTGAGAGCTGTCATGCTGTGATGGGCTGATCAGTGAGCAAGGAGACTCCTTGGGTGTAATGGGCTGAGCAGAGGCCTGTTACCTAGTTAGCAGGAGGTAGATCAGAGCAGGGACTCCAGCTCTGGGGGAAGTCACGTTAGATAACCTCACAGGTTTCTTCCAATTCTAAGATTCTGGGATGTTTCCCAGAATCACCCCAACTCCAGCCCCCCACCCATCCCCCCATCTCCCCTCTTTTATTCAGTTTATCTAATTATTATCTACATCAAGGGCTCTTATTCCAGGTGGGCTTCAGAAGTCCAGGAATGTCCTAACATTGGATGCAAAATTGTGGGAGAGGGCGGGGAGGGTAGGTTTATATGTAGATCTTTCTATAGACAGGTTCAGTCAAGAAACTGTGACAAGGAAGAGAGTAAATAACTATGATCTAAAAAGAAGTGACTGGGGCACCTGGGTGACTCAGTGGGTAAAGTGTCCGACTCTTGGTTTCAGCTCAGGTCATGATCTCGCGGTTCCTAAGTTTGAGCCCTGTATCAGGCTCTGAGCTGACAGTGCAGAGCCTGCTTGGGATTCTCTCTCTCCCTCTCTCTCTCTATTCCTCTCCAACTTGTGTTCTGTCTCTCTCAAAATAAATGAACTTTAAAAATGTTTTAAAAATAAAGAGAAGTGACTTGAGGCGGTTTATAATAACAGTGAAATAGAGAAATAAAGGTGGAAGTAGGAAACAGAATTAGAGACAGGAGAAATCAAGTGTATTAAAAGACCAGTAAGTTCTACATAGCTGCCATGGTTAAATTTCAAGTTTGATTTTGAGTCTCCTGGCAGCCAGAGAAACTTGGTATCATTTGTATAAGAAACAACAATTCCTCAAGAGAAATTAGGCCATTCCTAACACTGACTTCTAAAAGAAATTTCTCATCAAGCAAAAATATCGCAAAAGTAAATATAAGAGTAGCAATAATATTACTAGTTATTGAAAATTACTGTGTGGCAGGCACCAAGCTACATTATATATATTATTTCATTCAGTCCTGATGAGCATCCCTTGGGCAGGCCCCATTATTAAGTGACTAGTGAGGAAAGTGAGGTTCAGAGATGTCAAGAGACTTGCCCACATTCTCACAGGTGGTAGGAAGGGTAGAGAAGCACCTACCCTGTGCCTGCTGGATGCCAAGGCCACACTCTTAGCCCCTAGAACTAACGCAGATCTTTAAAAAGAAGAGGTAAGGAGGGCATAGGAAAAATATCAACCATGACCAATACCCTCAAGCAGCTTTACATATATCTGGTAAGAAAGGCATACACAAACATGAACTTCAAAATACTAACAGTCATTACAATTTTTGAGAACCTACAATAGGCCAAGCTTTATTTTAGGCACTTTATATATGTTATCTCTTTTGATTTTCCAAATAGCCCTAGGTTGTATGTATTATTACCGCCATTTAAAAAATGTTTTTTTACACTTTATTTATTTTTGAGAGAGAGAGAGAGAGAGAGAGCGCACAAGCAGGGGAGGGGCAGAGAGAGAGGGAGACGCAGAATCTGAAGCAAACTCCAGGCTCTGAGCTGTCAGCACAGAGCCTGATGTGGGGCTTGAACCCACGAATTGCAAGATTATGACCTGAAGTCAGACGCTTAACCAAATGAGCCACCCAGGCATCCCATTACTTCCGTATTTTTTGAAGACTAGTTCTAACTGGGTCAAGTCCAAACTTTTTTGCCTGGCTTTCAAGATCTTGCATAATTTGACTTTTTCCTATCTGATGTAATTTCCTATGACTGCCCCAAAGGAGGCAGCCAGATCAAATGAAAAAGCATGGAATCCCAGATGCTGCCATTTTCTCACTGTGGGACCTTAAGTGAGCTCCTTAACCTGTTTGAGTGAGCTTCAGTTTCCTCATCTGTAAGATAGTATAATGACAACTACTTTTCAGGGTAGTTAAAAGAATAGAAGAATTAAGAATAAGAATGTATCATCCAGGGGATCACCGGGCAGTCTATGGGAGGGAGAGACTGGGGCTGAGGGGTTGAGGGAATTGTCTATCTATTCACTTCTCCATCCAAACCACATTTACTAAGCCTGGATGTGCTGACTCCTGTGTTAAGCACCAGAGGTCCAGAATGAATGGGATATGTACATCCTTGAGGAATTCACAGTCTACTGGGTGGTGGCAAATTTAAATACTGCCATGCACGGTGAGAAGTTGGTAGTGATAAAGGTATGGAATAGACTTGCACAAGTATGAATATTTGTTTTAAAGAGAGAGTTTTATATAAGCAATACTGTAATTGGAAAAGCTGGCAGAACGTGTTATCTGAGTAAATTCAGGGGTGACAGAGAAAAGTCTGGGTGATAGAACTTGTCTGAAATGGAAAGGTCAGATGGGGAAGTTGATTTGGTTTGGGACATCTCGAGTCTGAGATGGTGGTGAGACATCTGTGTAAAAAATATCCAATTGGCAACAACATGGATCAGCATTGGAGTGTGAAGAAAGAACAGATCTAAACTTAGGAATAAGAAGTAATAATGTGATCATTGTAATCATGAAAATGTTGAGCTTTCTGAGGCATCAAATTAAGATAGAAAAGAAAGGCAATGATACAACCTTGGAGGCATGAGGAGAAGGAAGAACCAACAAAAGAAAGGGTAGTCAGAGAGACAGAGCGAAGAAAGCCAATTCAGAATAGCCTAGTATCCCAGAAGTCACTGATGGAGAGTCAAAAAGAATAACAGTATTACCTGAAAAGTTAACAAAAATTAGGATAAGAAAAAGTAAATTTTCTTCTGCAATAAATCACAGAGAGCTATCAATAAAGAAAAAAGCCAGATCTCAGAGGGTTATGGAAGCTGCAGCTAAAGATAAAAATGGAGGTAGTTGGCATAAATTGCTCAGCTGAGAAATTCTGCATGAAGGAAGAAAAGACTCAAAATAGTAGGTAAATGGGCCATCAGGGTCGAGCAAATGGTTCTTTTCAGCTGAGAGAAATCTCCTCTAAGAATGAAGCTAAACACAAGAGATATTTTGATGTGGGATATGGGAATGTTCTAGAGTACATACCACATAGGCTTAGTCTTCTCATATAAGATTAAGTCAGGGAGTTTCTGGCTGGCGTAGATGAAGGAGGGATATTCTTAATCTTGAGCAATAAATTGAATTTTGACATTATGAACTTTTGGAGGCCTTTTGAAGTTTGGAGGCCTTTTGAAGTTTGGAGGCCTTTATGAAGTTTGGAGGAACTTTTGGAACTATCTTCATAGTTCTTTACTCTCTAGCAGGACAGTAAGAACAGAGGGAGACAGGGAGGGGTGGTGACACCAGTCTGAAACATGAATGAGAATCTGGAGTATGGGCAAGGTTAGGTGTCTCGGATGGTGGCTGAGGGCCAGGTGGGTATGGGTGCAGAGTCAATAGAAGCAGCTGGGTGAAGAAGGAGATTTAAAAGTTTCTGCTTAAAGTGAGGTTTAGGAGAAGTAGGAGAAATGACAGGTTTATTCATTTCCTAGGGCTGCTTTAACAAATTATTACAAACCTGATGGCTTCACACAACAGAAATTTATTCTGTCACAGAGAGAGAACTTCTGGAGGCCAGAAGTTCAAAATCAAGGTGTTGGCAGAGCGTTACTCCTTCCAAAGGCTCTGGGGTGAACCTTTCCCTGCCTCTTCCACCTTATGGTGGCTCCAAGCATTCCTTGGCTGTGGCTGCATGATTCCAATCTATAGCTCTGCCTTCACATGGCCTTCTCCTCCATGTGTCTCAAATCTCCCTCCACCTTTCTCTAATTAAGGACACTTGTCATTGGATTTAGGGCCCAACTGAGTAATTCAGGATGATCTCATTCGAGATCTTTAAAATTAATTACAACTGCAAAGACTCTTCTCTCAAATAATTTGCATTCGTAGAATCCAGGCAGACATATCTTTTGGGGGCCACCATTCAACCCACTCCAGTAGGCTAGGAAGTTGTGATTAGAATTAGGAGCTGACCTGAAGGAGAGCAAAAGTGCACCAATGTTCCTGAGTATGGCTTTGCTCGTATACGACACATGTGCTGATATGGGGTGTAGGGTAGTCAAAAAGTTCAAGTTGGTTGGGGAATAATGATATTAGTAGTGGTAATGGTTGATCTGAAGGACTGGCTGCCTCAAGGAGGAGGGTGGAATGAGATAGAGCTCTCTGACCAACTGCAGGTGTTTCTGTAGACAGTGAGTCCTGGGGTTCTGTTGCCAAGGGTGGTAGAGACCAATTACCAAGATTTGGAATATTGATGCGAAAAGCTAAGAGAAGGCTGACCCTCTTCTTTTTTATCCCACTCAGCCAGGACCATGAGACCTCTGTGGAAAAAGTCAGTTTCTTTCTTGCTTCTAAGACGCTATCCTTGGTTTATCTACCCTGAGGAGAAAGGCTTTTGGTCTGTCTGTCTCTCTCTCTCTCTCTCTCTCTCTCTCTCTCTCCCCCTCTCTATCTCTCACGTAATCTTCAAGCCAATCAAAGTAAGACAACCAGATTTCAAAATTTTTATGCTTTCCCTCTATAAAAACCGAGATGATATTCTTCTCTTTTATGTTTCTGGAATATTTTTTTCTTCCAGATACCCACATCTCCTATAGCAACCCAAAACAGCTTGCATGTTTCTTTTGCTTGTTCTTTTATGTCCAAAGTCCAGCAAAGAACTCTATCAGTAGAAGTTTGTCAAATGAATGAATGAATGAATACATGAATAAAGTTGCATTTCCCTAGTTTCCTATGCATGAAAATCACCAACAAGGCTGTCTTTTAGCAAGTGTTGAAGATGTACTACGGGGCTCACTTGATCTGTGTCCTGTCCTTGAATTCCTGTACCAATATGGATAATAGCTCAGTGCCTTGTCAATAAGTACAGTGTGTTCCATCCGCTGCCGCCGAACCCTTAACAAGCCATCAAAATGGAGGTGCTTGTGTGAAGGTGACACTTGCCCCCACCAATGTCATCTTAGGAAATACCCATCTTCCCTTAAGTGTCTCTCCTCCCTGCCTTCACATATCAGTGCACTATAAATGATGATGAGGAGGGTTTGTAAATCAAGAAAAAGGCTCTGCTTTCAAGCACTCCTTAATTAGGTAGGATGGATACAGCATCCTAGTTCATTTGGACAGGACAGTAGGGAACCGTTCCATCTCCTGGATGTCCCCACCTGGGTCCTGCAGTGTTCCCAGGGCATGATTGCTCTGTGTAAGGAGTTTATAACTTCTAAGCTTTTCTCTCCTTATGCCAGGACTGACAGGAATACTTTGCAGGTAGAGTCTGCTACTGGGTTTTACAAAAAGGTTTGGAGATCCAACATGGAATTAAATTTTCTGTTTATTTAGTTATTTATACTTCACCTTGTTCTGAAAACAATTTAAGGTTCCTTGTAAGAGTATATAAGTTAGATCAGGGAAAAATAAATTATAAATAGATGAGAAAAAAAAAGAAGTAGGATTTGGAACCTAAAACCAAGCCAGGAATGAGACTATTACATAGCAATGCAAACTGTGGAGTTCTATATACTTACTATGGGTAGGATTCACATTTGTGTCTGAGAGTTCTAACAAGTGCAAAAAAGGGAAACAGATCCATCATACAATTTACAGCATCCATGAGACAGCATACTTACAGGTCAAATACTTAGGAAAAACTTAATTAATCCTGATCTGAGACCAGACAGGAATTTCTCCCAGGGTTCCTCATAATGAGGGTACTCTGTGATGAAATAAAGAACGTGGCAATAAAATCTCTCCACTAACAATGCATTCTGCACAGGACTCTTCCTTAGAAACATCAACATCCCACCAAAGGTGAAGACTATAAAAGCAATTATTTGTGGATCAACATCAGTTTGTAGCCAAGTCAGTGCTGGCCTGGCTTAAATCAGGAAATGACTTTAGGGAATCTTGAACAGTGTGAAATGTGGCTGGGAAGAAAGAGCACTAGCTCCAGGTTCTATTCCCAGTGCTGACACTATGTGGGATGGTGACGAGAACTCAGACTTTGGATTCAAATAAAAATGGATTTGAATCTCCCCTTAATTAGCTGTGTGCTCTTCAGGTATCTGCACCTCAGTTTATGTATCTGTATGACGGATGATATGGTTGATCTCTTTTGTACCGATTGTTATTCAATGAAGGGCAGTATAGATGTGGTGCCCAAAACAATGTCTAGAACAGAACAAATGCATAATAAAGAACAACTACAAAGCTTTCTATAATGTCCTTGGACTGTGAATTTCTTGGGCCTCAGTTTCCCCATCAGAAACTTAATGGTGTTAGAGAATGAATACTGCCTAAACCCCTTTCCATTTCTAGCATTCTATTATATTATATGATTCCATGAAATTTAAAATATAACTTTATATCGAAAACATGAATACTAAAACTACATTGTTGCTTTGGTACAAATCCTCCCTGTTTTAATAACAGTCAATATCATACATGTGTTCCCAGACCTACAATGAAAGTGTGATCACATCAGTTTATTATTGTGTGATATAAAAACAAAAAAAGAGAAGTTGGTGGGAAAGTTGTAAGTAACTTTCCACAGGTAACTACCATACTCCTTCAATGCTTTCCCGTTGGGTAGGATTCCGTCTCCTTAGCAAGGCCCATGGAGGCCCATGAACATGCAGCTGCTGTCCCCTCCTCCAGCCTCACTCCTGACCTTCATCACCTGCAAGTGGCCCAAATTCACAGTTTTCTTAAATTGCTCTTTACCCAGGCTGATCTTCTGCCTCTAATGCATCACCCTGCCCCTCCCAACTGGCTTGCAGAAATCCTCTTAAAGAAGTTTCTAGATGGCTAATACTAACTCCTAACTTATCTTCTTAGGAAGATAAAGTGTCAAGGAGAAAAAAGTCATATCCAAATTAAGTTCTTTAAAGTTTGCTATGGTTTCTGTTTTTCATTGTTTCTATAGCAATCCTATGATTTGTGAAGTACCTACAAGGTGCCAGGCACTGCATTGTAAACATTACCTTGTTAATTCTTGCAATGTCCCTTGGAGGTAAGTAATGTGCCCATTTTAAAGATGAGAAAACAGAGGCTGAGGGATGTTATGTAATTTGCCCAAGATAGGACAACCAGATGATTAGGGAGCTGGGATCTGAGCCCAGGTTTCTGAATCTAAAGCCAGTGCTCTCTCCATCACACCACACAGCCTTCCCAAAGGAGCAAATGCTGTCTTAAGCAAGTCTCCCTACATGGCAAGATGGGTCAGAAACATGGAACACAGTGACCCCTGAGGAAGTAGAAAGTAACTTGGAAGTTCATGCATTCTGTTTTCTGGATTCCAGAGAGGATTATGCCTCAACTATTTTCCCCAACACGCACTCTCTGTCTCTCTCAAACACACAAACTCACCACACAATCTCATTATCGAATCAATTGGTAGTATTTGTGGAAAGCTTTACCAGTTTGTTCCTGGAATGTGCACAAAGACACCTAAGACTAGCCCTGCCATCAGATAGTTCACAACCTTACTGGGGAAAGATGCAGGAAGCTGTAAACCAAGTGCCAAATTGGTAATGTAGATTACAATGCAAACTTGTCTCCGGAGGGGAGGAGTCAGGTCAGACATCATGGAAAAAGCTGGTCCTGAGCCCAGTCTGGGAGCAGAACAGGTAGCGAGGCTACCCAAAATATGAGCAGAGCATCAGATGCAAAAGAAGGAGCCCCCCAAATCCAAAGAGGAAACAGCATTATGAAAAAGGTAGCAGAGTTGTCAGAAAAAAACCAGATTCACTACTAAACTGTGAAATGTAAATCTTGGTTCCATTTCTTCTGCTATTTCTACATATTTTTCATTGGGATAGAAAACATAAAGATTGCAAGCGCTATCTCATGGAGCAACCTTCCACTATTGTGCCCAAGCTATCAAGCCTAGTTAGGCACTGGTGACCCGGCAGTGAACAAGGGGAACACATTCAGAGAAAATCACCCGTGAGGGCCCTTGAGCATCCCCTTGCTCACTCATCGTGCTCCAGACACACCAGTCCTCTTGCAGCTCTTCAAATACCCCAGGCACAGGCCCACACCACCACGGTGCTGCCCCCTCTCACACAACTGCATGGCTCCTTCCCTCTCCTCCTTCAGAGTTTTGCTAGATTGTAGAAGCCTCTTGTAATGCACTCCTTACCCTTTTCCACACTTAGTTGATCTCTAGAGAACTAATCATCATCTAATGGTATTGGGCATGAGCACCCCAAGAGAACAGGAATTTTTGTGTTCTGTCACTTACACTGAAGAATTTGTGTAACACTAATTTGAAGAGTACCTGGCACCTAGTAGATGTCCAAAAACATTAACTGAATCATGATTCTTTAAAAATTCAAGATTTTCCCAAATTAAACAGTCTGGAAAATATTCCCAAAGTCTTAAAGGTATGATTCCTAAAACCACAGGGACTTGGACTATGAGATGACATCTATGACATGAAGAGATCCCTTGGGACAATCAGATTCAGGGTGTGAAACAGGCTCAGTCAGCTGTTGGAACCAGCCTGGAGCCTCCTCCAAAGTGCACAGTTCAGGAAGTCAAATTTTTATCCTTTCTTTCTTTCTTTCTTTCTTTCTTTCTTTCTTTCTTTCTTTCATTCAAGTTTTCTTTTTTTTAACATTTTTATTTATTTTTGAGAGACAAGAGAGAGAGTGCAAGCAGGGGAGGGGCAGAGAGAGAGAGAGAGGGAGACACAGAATCGAAGCAGTCTCCTTCATGGGTGCTCGAACCCATGAACTATGAGATCATGACCTGAGCTGAAGTCAACTGACTGAGCCACCCAGGCGCTCCTGGAAGTCAAATTTTTAAACTGACTCCAGGCCTGGTATGTGCAAAGGCCCTGTACGCAAACAAGCCTGTCCTGATTTCCCACCCATCACTAATTCAATTCCTGCCCCCTAGGCTCCTGTCTCCATATCCCAGCATCCAAGCTCACTATGGTACCTACCAATAACTGGACATTATTGCTCGTTGACACAGGGTGGGGGTGGAAGGATTCTGGAGTGGCCCTGCGGTAACCCCAAACTCTACCTTTGTGGTATAAAGGGTGAACAAATGAAACAGCCCTCAGGTCCTGATCTTAGCTGACCCTGTGACCTGGAGAATATACTTGGTTTTTTTATGATACCTCCCTGGATGAGAAGACAACCAATAATATTCCCTAATATTGGGATACTCCCATTTGGGTGGGCTGGGAAGACCATGATATCGGATTGAACCATCGTATTTGCCATTTTTGTGTGTCAAAATTAGTCTAATAGCAGCAATTCTATGTGGTTCATTAAGAAAACCCGATACTATGGTTTAAGTAACACTATTGTCTAGGTGGGTATGTATTTCAAATATGGGACCAGTGGCTTACTAGTCCATGCTTTCATTCTACAATTGGGCTAAGCTCCCAGGAGGCAATAACTGCTAACATTTAACAAGCACCTACAGTGTGGGAAGCACTTTCGCTAATATTTGTTTTCTTCTTTTTTTTCTAAATTTATTTATTTATTTTGATAGAAGGCACAAAGGAGAGAGAGAGAGAACACAAGCAGGAAACAGAGAGAGGGAGAGAGAGAGAATCCCAAGCAGGCTCCATGCCACCAGTGCAGAGCCTAACATGGGGCTTTAACTCACAAACCATGAGATCATGACATGAGCAGAAATCAAGAGTGGGACACTTAAATGACTGAGCCACCCAAGCGCGCCTCACTAATATTTAAACCTAAAGTAGACACTTACCTCCTGCATTCATCTTAGAATCAACTAACGTATATTTGGCACTTCCTAGTTCAGGAATCAATCAGAAAAATATGGCCCATGGGCCAAGCACACCTGCAGCTTGTTTTTGTACAGCCCAGAAGCTAAGAATGGGTTTTACATATTTAAAGTGTTGTAAACAAACGAAGGAACAAAGATGAGCACACATGGTATGGGGATGGTTAGGGAAGAGAGAGAGGAAGAAACACAAAACACAGACCAAATGTGACCCGCAAAGACTGAAATATTTGCTCTCTGGTCCTTTACAGACAAAGTTTTTCAACCCAAGTTCTAGATGCCAGGCACTATGTCAGGTACTTCTAATACGCCAACCTATGTGAGTGAGAAGGCCCTTTAGCTTCAGGCATGATGGCACCGGTGTTGGGTGTGGCCACGACAGTCAGCAAAGGGGAAATAACTTGGAAAGCAAAGGTTTTGGTCCCCTTTCTGTTTCTCACATTTGCTATGTCAACTGGGATAAGTTGACATAGTTCCCTAAATTCTCTCAGGCCAGCAGCTTCTCCTATCAAATATGGTGTAGGAATGGAACTCCCTTTCAGAAGAGTCCAGGAGTTCATTAGGGCTAGCCCAGGGGCCAAGAGAGGACATGTATTCTAGTTTGAGAGCTTATTATAATCATGATCACCCAATTACTTTTCTTCTTAAAAATTTAAGGATAATTTTAAAATGCTAAAAGGACATGAGACAAGGGACAGAGAGAGGCAAGGAATTGTGAGGGAATAGGGAACACATCTCCCAGACAAGAACTCAAGGTGTGTTTTAGATGACAGATGTGGAATTGCCATCTGGGGGCCAGAATATTGTTTTTAAGCAGAAAGTCGTTTTCTATGTTTGAGCATCCAAATGCAAAAAGAAAAATACCAATGCTACAGGCCAAATACAAAGAGGGGAGGGGGATCCAATTTTAAAAATGGTCATGGCAATGAAAAACTATAACTTCCAATGTGAACCAATTCATTGAGGCCTTAACATTCATTTGTTGGGAATGGAGGGGGCAGTAAAATGTGCCGTCAGAGCCAATTGGGGAGCGGCAGGCTGGAAAGGTCAGCTCTGGCTAGGGATGTGCAACTCCTGACTTTGTTAAAATGATGGTATTCGACAGAAGTTACATCTGAGGTCAAGTGACCGCAATAACAGGGGACAAGGAGCGCTCTCAAATCATTCCCGGGGATGAAAATGACATGAAACTGACATAATATCTGAGGTGAGATGAAACTCAAATCCTCAGCAGCTGAACACTTCACCTACTGATGGGCATCCTGACCCTCACCAATCTCATAATCATACCCGTGTCAAGAGAGGAGCAGAGTCTCCAGTAACACAAGGCTCAGCTCGGGCTTTTTAGGGGAGGGAAGACTTTGTCTCTGCTTCTGAAATGATGTTGTTAAAAGTTTCAATACTCAGCTTTAAACCTTTCAAATCAATGTCTTATTAGAAAAATTGGATTCCACCTACATGCATGGAATCTCTTCCCTTATGTAATTTTTCTCCACTGTGGGTATTTCTTGGCTAGCATTTTCAGCAATAAAATGTGTGTTTTAGTTCAATGACTATCCTGATGTTATTTAAAGATTCAACTCAATTCCGTTCAAAAACGTAAGGATGATCTCTAATCTGGGTTAATCTTCTAGCTTCAAAACCACATAGATGGATGGCAGGGGTGGGGGGTGGGTTGGGAGGAAGATAATGATAAATTTATAATCTCTTTACTCCCAAATAACACGTATGAAAGGAGGGTGTTCTGGACACTGTGGAATATATTAACCCATGATAAAGGACTTCAGAAAAGGGAGGCCAAACTGCATTTGAATTTAAAGTAAGTGTTAAAATTAAAAGCCCAAAAGGAGGAATATTACATTTAGTCAGCTGTTACAAAAAATACTTCATGCTCTATCATGTGCCCTGTAATTGCTCTAATATGAGGTTCGTTCTGGTAGACTGTACTCCCATCTATCGTGTGTTTAAAAGAAGTTTAGGTGTGTGTTTGTTTTCTTCACGAGAAGAGAGAGGATGAATCAAGGTGTGGCCTATTTGCATAAACACAACTGGTCTGCCTCCAGAATATGCCCTGATCTTTTCCCTGCCAATACGTGTAGGTGCCCCAAAGCCAATAAATACAGTTGTCAGCAAGGGGATGAATCAGCATGTATTTAAATCAAAGACAGCCATGAAAGACTGCATTTGTTCCGTTCCCAGGACCTGTCAAACCACAGAAGAGATTAAACATCTGACCCTCTTCATCCCCAACATTGCTCCACAAGAGACATTTCTGTCACTATTCCTGCCACTTGGCTTTCAAAGATGCCACAAAGCCTAGGGCGACCTCTGCTACATTTCAGTGTTGTTTATTGATTTCTGACCCAGTGCTTAATAGTTTTCCCAGTCCCCCTGAATGGCTTTTGTAAGCAATGGGGTTTGTACATCTCACCGATCAATACCTTTTATATTTACAATAAAATTGAAACTGCTTCTGCTGGGGGCGCAGCCCAGCATTTGTCATCCTTCAGCGAGGGAAAACTATGTCATTATCTGAATTAAAACATTTATTTCTGATTAAGAGAGTGTCCTATCTCATTAATTTTTCCCTTTCCAATAGAATGGGAATAGAACCCTATTGATTTTTGCACTTTTACACATCTCCACTGCTGGGAAGATAATTGAGAAGTTAGCCAGAATAAATGAAGTTTCAAGTCTAGTGGGCCAGCCAATACCTTCCAAATTCAAGGTGTTTTTATGAAGCTGGATTTTAATTTGTTGGCAAGCTGAAGCAGTGGGACTTATTCGGCTGAGTAAATTGGATTAAGAGTAGAATCGGCTGGAAGCATGTCTTGAGGAATGCTGAGGGCCTGGTTCCCCCTGGACATCCAGAGCCTCGCTTTAGATTTATGCTAAGACAGCTCCCAAATTGCCCTCCTTCAAAACTCCCAACTCGCTTCAGGAAGTGTGGATCACTGACCCAAAAGCCTATTAACTCGTGTTTCCCTTCCTCATGCCCATCGCCTTAAAAACAACCAAGATCTAATCAGAGGTTGAACTAGACCTTCAGATTGTCGGCACCAATTGATTACACTTTATTAGAATAATGGGACTAAATCCAAGCTTCATTAAAAGGAATTCCCTCTGCTTGGAACCCTTTTTTCTGAAGACCTTTCAATTACAAGCCCTTATGGCACACATAGGGAATCGCGCTCACTGATATTTTTCTCATTAGGAATTAACAGTCATTTGTCCTTATTTCCATATGCAAAGCCCAAACCTTGTCTGCTCCTGGAAAGGACAGAAAATGCACCAGTCTCTAGGGTTAGAAGGAAGCAGGGGATACAGATAATTTAAACCATAGCTATCTTTGTTAATGTCTTAATTTGTTATCTTCTTTGTAATTTATTTGTCACTGGTCCATTACTTTTAACATCCACATTCATTTCTATGTATCTATAGTTCCTCTAGGAAAAACAGGTTTCATCCTTGCATTAAAGGAGAACAGGAACCGGGTTAGCTAAAGATCTTCCAGGTTAGAGCTAAAGATTCTTCAAGGGAAAAAAATTCACTGAATGCCTTCCCTGGTGACCTGAAAATAGAGATCTGCCAAGGGAAGAGCTCATCTAGAAACGAGGTTGAGAACTTTAGTTCATGTTTATAATGCCACAGTGGAGGGGAACGTGAAGACCATGTTTCTCCTCGTAAGTAAAATGAAACATTGAAAATTAAGATTATTTCTACAGAAAAGATTTCCGATATGGGTTTATGTGACATAAGGACAGTGTGAATTTAGCAGACATGCTCTTGAGTATACACATGTGTTATATACATGTGTGTTACACACACATGCACACACACACAACACATCTGCATCCAGAGGAAAAAGAAATAGCCAAGGAAGCACTTCAAGAAGGCTTTAGTTACCAGAAAAAAAAGAAGAAGAAGAAGAAGAAAAAAAAAAAAAACCACAGCAGATTAAAAATGCTGTGGAAGTGAAGAACTTAATTTCTGACTGCATTTTAATGCATGGTCCAAAGTACCAAAGTATGCAAAAGGTTGAATACATTCATCACAAACAGTTCTGTTTTCTCTCTTTACACCAATGAGGAATTACAGGATTACCAATGACCTTCCTCCCAATGAAGCGCCGTAATTATGGTCATTTATTATACAACCGAGATGAATGGATGGGATTTACATAGAATAAAAATATTATTTAACAGCTGCGTTATTGATGTGTGAAGTGTAATTTTAATTTATTTAAATGCTATAAATATATTGGTTATGTATTCTTTTCAAATTAACCTCCTGAACCACACACTGGCAGAACTTCAATTAATATTGTACTAAAATCTATTTTCTCATGTTATGTGGAACTGTGTATGGCTAAAAATATGTAGTGCTATGATGCCTCAGCATACTTTACCAGTGTATTTTACTCTTCTCCTTGATTCATGATTTCAATTTGAAATTGAATTTCAATTGGAATCATTTAGAAAAATATACCTTCCCTTAAATAAGGGATCCCTATTTAATTTTAAAATTGTTTTTACTATAAATTGCAAATGTAATGATTTGAGGAAAAATTCTATGTATTTATGTTCATTTGGCATATCGCAATATTTTTAAATACTTAGTATATTTCCATTGAAAAGATAAAATGGGGGAAATATTTAAACCAACAGTTCTATCTAATTTACTTAGCATATTAGCATAATCTCAATAAGTCTGCAAAGAAACTGCTGGTTATATATTATGTTGAATTGTTTAGTACCAAAAACATATTGTATGTCTTTCTGCAGAGATAGACTTATGTATTTTACTTCTGGGTTTATCTCTTTTGTATTCTGTCCATTTGCCCCTGGCTGTCATTATTCCATGCTCATCGACAGAAGAGTTATAGTTTGCAAAAACCTATCAGGTAGGCTGGACACTAGATAATTGAGGTGATGATCAGCCCCAGCAAAAGACAATTGATAGTGATAGTGTCAGAGGCTGCACCTAACAAGATCCGTACCCTCTGTCTCCTTTAGCCTTTCTCTGGAAGGGACCGAATATGGAATAACATGGACATGGCTGATGAGCATCCAGAGACGGGATGGCAGTGCATAATACTTCAAGAACTGCAATAGGATGGGGGTGTCTTCTGACATAGAAGCAGGTTATTAAATAGAAGTGTGAACTATTAAGAGATGATCTTGACCCTCAGTACATTTTTATCAAAGTCAAAAAATATTTGACACCACTGAATAGCCTACCACAGGCACAAGGGCAGAAATGCTTTATTATGGAAATTTATACCATGTTCTTCAAAACAGAAGAATTCAGATTATAGGCATTTTAAAATTTATAACAGCTTGTAGAACTCCCAATAATTAACACCAGTTGTATGTTAAGTATGCTCTGGGATGATATTTATAAATGAGATGGTTGACCAACCTTAATAAGAACTTCCTAGATTAAAAATAAAAATTTAAAACTACATTTTAAAATAATGATGATTTTAAGTTGCTTATATGCTAATGTGATTTAACACAGTTTTTTCTTAAGAGGCTTTTAAAATACACCCTCAATTCTATTAAATGCAGGGACGCCATAGGGATGAAGGAGATTTTTAGGTGCTTACAGCAGACTTTTTTTAAAAAATTTATTTATTTTTTAATTTACATCCAAGTTGGTTAGCATACAGTGCAACAATGATTTCAGGATGTTTACAGCAGACTTTAAATGCAGGGGTTTTTGTTTTGTTTTTTTTGTTTTTGTTTGTTTGTTTTACACAGACCATAAGGTGCCTTCTAGATTTTTAGTAAGCAGCTACCCTCACCTCCGAGGCTGTTTTTCTTACTTGCTGTTCACTGGTTCCTACCTTTTTTTTAAGTTAAGGGACCACCACAATTTTTAAGGGAGCATCACTTTATAAGTGTAAATACTGCATATTGTAATACCCTAATTGCATGGACAAAATCTAATGTAGCCCACTGACAATGGACTTAGGCCAGAAAGGATGAAGAAAGCCCTAGTTTTGCATGGCTATTAAACACCCTATAGTCTATATAAAAATATGCCAAGTTGAGGCTTAATAGTAATAAAATAGTATGGGTAATGCCCTCAATTCTGGCTGAATGAACACTGCCCCCTTATTGGGTAATTGACAAACTACATACTGTAACACACTCCAGAATAGCCCTGCTTTTTCATTATGTTGAACAATAGGTTAACTAGATAACTCTGCACTTGGCAAAATTACTTTCCACTGACTTCAAACCATCTTCTTTTCTCCTCAAGCTACTGCTCCCTGTGATATTTCGGCATTCTCCTCCCCAGCAGTGCACTTTCAAAGCCAGTTACATGCTGGCTCAGTGGTACTCAGATTCTTTCTGTTTTACCTTTCCCCAGGGTCAATTGCCTTTGGGAGGGAACCAATATAGATTAACAGGAAAGATATACTACCTAATTCATGGCATTTAGAGAGGCCTTCAAATGCACACCGGCTCTTCCGGGATTGATGCTGTTTCAATCAGAGTCCTGTCTGCAATTAGTAAATAATTCCCCATTCTGAAAGCAGTCCTTTTAGACAAAATGCAAGCAAAAGGCGTATCTTTAAAGCCCTGGGTATGTCATTTATTTTTTTTAATGCTTATAGCTAGGGTCACGTTGTCCAGTGGACCAAGCCGTTTGGAGTTCATGAAGAATTTCCCGAAGCATCTCTTCTCTGCCTTCCCATCGACATGAGTCAGCACCGGCCACACCTTCAACAACCCACCCTGTGCGGTTGGGGAGGTAAGGCCTGTTCACTTAATACAGGATATCGATTGATTTATAACAAAGTGATAGATATAACTATTGTCATTGGAATTACACTGAGTTATAGCGACATAGTTTTCTGTTCTACAAGCCACTCCCCATACGTACCATAACTCAAACCCTGCATGACAATAATACTATCTATGAAATTTATATTCATGATTATAAATTAATTCTTTTTTTGGCTGGACCACCAGCAGCATAGACTTGTAATTTCCAAACAGCATTTATGGCATTAACTTGGGAATACTATCCATCAAGTCTGATGACAAATGTGGAAGATGATGGTCTTGCCCGCCTCTGGCTCATGCAGCCTGTTGTGTTAGAGAGGAGAGAAAATGCTATAACAGAGAAGCTGGGGGCCAGTGGCCAGTCTCCTCTGCAGCCTGCCTCGAAAGCAGTGACCACAAACTGTAGAAACAAACTTTCCGCTTCACAAAAAGAGGAAGGATTCACCAGAGACTTTTTGAGAAATGATCTGAGTCCTGCTGATAATAACAAAAGCTGCTATTAATGGAGAGCATTCCAAGTGTTCTGTATTTATGATCTCAAATCCTGCCTGTAGTCCAACAAGGGGGGGTACTATTGTACCAATTCTATAGATAAAAAGACTGAGGGGCAAAGGGCTTGCCAGAGATCATAGAACTCGCAAGCCACAACTTGAATCCACATCCATCTAACTTCAAAGAGTCACGAATTTCCACAGACATGGGTTTTCACGATTGGATTTCCCAAGTGTCACATAGAGTTACCATATCAACAACAACAAAAAGCACCTTAATTTGTTTCAAAGAAAATATAATCATTCTAAATAACCGAGAATAGTTGGACCTCTAATAAAATACCACCCTAATCAGAAGAGTTTAGCAGAGCAGCAGTTACTAACTTAGATTCTGGGTTCAGACTAACCCAGGTTCAAATCCTGAGGCTGCTGCTTACAAGCAGTCACTTCACCTCATTTGGTTGCCAGGCCTGTTAAAAAAAAAAGATGGAGACAGGAGAATAATAACAGATTAGGATGTCAGTATTAATGGTGGAAGAATATGTTCACATGGATTTTACATGACAAAAATCAATGTCCAACTCTTGCTCCTCTTGAAATTTTTGAAATTCCACACTGCCTTTGCCCTCAAGACGTTCCACCACACACACAATCCATCAAACATACCAAGTTCCTCCTGTGTGCCAGGCTCTATAGTAGACACTGGAAATACAGAAATAATAAGGTCAGAAGTTCAGTATAGGATGATCAACAGACACACATAAAAAGAGTTCCAAAACAACGTAAACAGGCTATAACTTGGAAGAGTGCTAGGAACAGGGAAGAGGTTAAGAGCAGGGATAAGAGAGGGCTTTGCTTCCTGTGGGGTCACCCCAGAGGCTGAGTTCAATGAATGGGTTGAGTTCTCGAGGAAAAGGAAGGTGGAGGTGACAGAAAGAAGAGAAGGGCACTGTTGGAGATTTGATGAGGGAAGCAGTGGGTACATGTGGGGGTGGAGGACTGGAGAGGTGATCCCAACAGGTGCCAGGCCACACTCCTCCAGACAGAGAGTAAGAAAGTGCCTGGTCAGTTTCCTGTTACAGGGACAAGCCTGACCCCCCACCCCCACCCCCAATGGACAAGGGGGCCCTCAGGGCCATCTCCCTTTTTTCTCCCCTCCTTCCAGTCAGGCCCTCTCTTGACTGGTAGCCAGAAGGCCCCCCCTTTTTCAGGAAATGGCTTTTCTCTCAGGTTCCCACTGGCCCAAATGTCTCTAAAGTCTGGGAGTGGCCTACTCTCTGAGCACTGCTATCTTAGACATCTTCTGACCAGGTCTCAGACGCAGACACCTGTCCTCCAGCCCATGCTGTCCATCCAAAAGGTTTCCGCACTGCTCTGAACTAGTGAGGATGCAATTGCAAGGAGTGTGGCCACGGGGCTGTAGAAGCCGCTTGGACCACTGCCCTGAGCCTTCCATAGTTAGCATTCTGCTAGGGACCACGAGGCAGGGGCTGGGCCACCTCCTCAGAGGGGATTAGGGGAAGTAGAAAGACAGGCGTGAACCTGGGTCCCATTGACTCTGCCGCCTGGGGCCATGCAGAGGCATTGGGGATTCCCTTCCCGCTGGAGAAGCTCTTTTCAACAGGCTACAGAGATTCCGTCTGAAGAAGCTTCGAGGGAAAAGAGCCATCTACAAAACAAAGGTCTCCCTGGGGGAGGGCGGAGGTCGAAACCGCCGGAGGAAAACTAATCCCCCTTCGGTTCTCGGAGACCGCGCTTTCTCCTAGAAAACTGCACCCTAGACCGGGGACATGTGGGTTAGCGGTGCAGGCAGGACCCCAGGCGTCCCGCCGAGTGTTTACACCGCCGGCGGGCGAGGCCTTGCTGCTGCGGACGACCTAGTCTGCTCACACACGCTCCGACCCAGAGCGGTGCTAGAGGTGACTGCCTCAGTGAGCCCCTCTGCGCAGGAGGTCACCCTTTAAGAGCAGCAGGAATAACAGCTCCCATTTTATGAAGCACTGGGCATTAGACACCCTACAGGGCCATTTACAATCCTTTCCAATGCTTACAACTGAGCCTTTTGACTGGTAAACAGAAGGGTCAGAATTCAAATCCCGAGCCATCTGGCTGACAAGCCCTATCCTTTGTGTAACACATCTCCCTTTCCCTGAGAAGGGCAGGGAAAAGGCTGAAGACAAGTTAGCGGTATCGCCCGCGGGGCGTTTGTGGGGGGGTGGGGGGAGGGTGTGTGGAATTACCACCCTTGATAGAATGTGGACCTGGACTCACAGCACTACAGGCTTACCTCAACCCTGTCTATACAGAAAGGGCTGTCTGATGGAAGAACGTGGGGCTGGTGTGCAAGCTTGGGCAAGTCTAATGTCAACTGTAAAATCAAGGCAACAACACCTGCTCAACCTGTCACGGGACTGATATAAAGAGAATGAATGCATTTACAAATGGTGTTCCCTGGAACCCCAGGATGGAGTTTCTCAAGCTTCAGGGCACGTAAAAATCCCCCCGAGGGGGCTTGTTAAAATGCAGGTTCCATGGCCTCCACTAAGAGGTTCTAAATCCCTGTGTCAGTATGGGGTTGGGGAATCTGCATTTTACCTGACATGCCTGGTAATCCTGTAACTGATGAAAGAGAGCAAACATTAAGAAGCCCTGGCCTGTCTGGGTGGCAGTGCCTCCAAAGGTGGGTACTGGTGGGTTACGGAAGAGATAGGATACATGGGCAGGATCCAAAGTCCCCCAGCCCAGCTTCACCCAGAATGCTCTGCTTTGATCTCTTTTATACATTGGGTTTTCAAGTAAGATCTCATTTGAAGGAGAATTACATGATTTAAACACAAAAATAAAAAAATAAAAAAGATCTCAATCCACTGCTACCCATGAAGATGCTTTGGGTAAATTAAAGGTGCTCTCCAGATACGTGTAATTTTAGTCAAACCTTGGCCATCTAAAGCTCTCAGGGAGTGAATCATTCTAGAGAGCCTAATTTTCCTGATAGCATTAAAACTTTTTTCGTAAATGTTAATGGTTTTGTGGGGAATATGTTACACTCTTCCCTGCCTTTTAAGCCAGAGAATAAAGAACATAATTAAACTGTTGTTTGAAAACTCAGGACCACCGATTGGATACTGTGTAGCCATCCCAAAGGTTAGTCTTGCCAAGCTTGATGGGAAAGAAGGTGCATTCAGTTCTACACTCAGTCTCCCTGATGCAGACCATGGTTTCTGTAACATGGAGTGAAGGCAGAACAACATGGTGAAACAGGAGGGCGCCAGGGATTTGGAAGCATGAGCTCCACACTCCCGTCTGCCACCTATGGGCCCTGGGACCCAGAGCATGTCCCTTCACCTTTCTTTATCTGTAAGGTGGGAAGTCAGACCAGGCAATCTGCAGCGTCTGGGGGCCCGGACAGTCTCTAAGGTGGGGTTTTCAAACTCCATTGCCTTCAAGGGCCTAGCAAAAGCCTAGCAGGTGGGGCCGATGGGACACAGGGGAGCAAATCCCTGTCCAAAGGCACAGCCCAGTGCAGCATCAAGAAAAGCTGAAAAATCTAGATTTTTCTGTGAAATTCCTGATCTCTAAAATGTTGGTGCCTGTAGTGGGTGGGAGGGCTGGCTCACTCACCTTCCATGCCACTGTCCTCTGGACACCTCTTGTCCTTCAGAGACCAGGATATGAAACACTGCATTTCTTGTTTCTTTAGAGTCTGGGTTTGGGATTTGAAATCAGTAGTGTTTTGAAAGGCAAAGCGAGGCACAGGCTGTCTTCCAGATCCTGATGTGGAGCCCTAGCTGTAACAAAGTCTGGAAACACAGGTCAGATAGAATTCATCTGTGGGCACCATTAGGCCGGAGTGTCTTCTGGTCTCTTTGGGCCCTAACACTTGTTAGACAGCAGAGCAGCAGCTGCCAGTGTGGACAGCCTCAGGCGGCTGACCTTAGGGAGAAGCGGTCAAATGGCCACCTACATACACCCTCTGGATCTTTCTCTTCAAAGGTCTCCCGCTCCCCTCCTCCACTCCTGAGAGACACTTGGTTGTTCAGAGACTCAGCAGAGAACCCAAGACTCACGTTCTCCTCTGGGCCCAATTCTCGTGCCTTCTCCCACAGAGGGGATTAAGGACACACAATTCTATTTTCCAAAGGAGGGCAGAGATCGCTATTCTTCAGGCGGGGTCCTGCCAGGCGGTTGGCATGGAGCCCCCTGCTGCTTCCCTCCATCTCTTTCAGCGTGTTCCAAAGTGAGCAGCTGGGGGCTTCTTAACAGGGGCTCATGTTTCCAACTCTGTTTTCCCCTGAGCTGTCCAAACTGGATTTTATCTGCCCAAGTGGTGTGTGGGTGGAGAGGATTTAGGGACATTGATGGGACGGTCCATTTCACACATAAAAATAGCTGTTATTTACCAAGGGCCTGTTGAGTGCTGGCTATCATTTCTAATTCTCACAACAACCCTGAGGGGCAGATATCACTCTCCCCATTCTACAGATGAGGTAACTGAGGCCCACAAAGTTTAGGGACTTTCCCAGGATCCTACAGATAGTAAGTGGTAGAGTCAAAATTTGAAAGCAAACTCTTTATCTATGATGAAGCGAAGTGGTGGGTTACTCTTGGACCCTGAGCAGATTCTTTTTAGAAGTTACCCAAGACACCTGGGTGAGGCCACCAGTAGATTAGACAATGTGATACTGCCTCCTAGTGGTCAGGTCAGTGACACAGCTCCTCGAATATGGGGCCAGGAGGCCTCTCCCTTTCCTGCTACCCCAGAGGTCTGGCAGCTGATTATTTCAAGAAGTGGGCTTGGCCACTCTGGAACGGTGAGGCCTGGGAGCAAGTGAAAGCAGCTGGCTCCCTTTCTCAGGCCCTCTCACCTCTCATGGGGGAGTGGCAAGACAGCCTGGGGCTGTCAGCCCTTATCAGTGCTGGTCAGAGAGAACACAGCTCTCATTGACTCTTCTCCTTTGTGGGGAGCACCTGCTAAACTTTTTACATTTGTTGTCTCAGTTCCTTTCCCAGGTGGTGATTACCATCCGTCCCTTATTATTCAACCCTCCAGAACTTGGCGTGAGAAATCATCCCACATTATACTTTGGAAGGTGGTGCTAAGGACACTATAGTTGTCCTGATTTGAACAGCTTAATCCTCTTGAGACCTTTGCTTTACTATGATTTTATACATTGTAATATCATGTATATATTGCATATAGTCCCTTTTGAAACTTCTAGCAAACTTTTCCCAATTCAACACAATTTCTCTTATTTTTTAAATGCAAAGGAAATATTAGCACCCCTTCCCTGATAAAAATAGCTGCCACTGAGACCGTCCTCTGATGGATCACCTGGGCTGAGGATTTGGGGCCCCAGACACCTGACACCTTTCTTCCAGGAGCACATGTATCCCACACTCTGTCATGCCAATTAGCTAAACAAAAGGTTTGTCTCTCCCTCTCTTGAAAATGCACATTTCCCTGTTCTAAGCATGTGTGTTGTTAGATGATGTGGGTCTCAGCAGGAGCTCTTCCAGCCCCTGGTGACTTTGAGTGGCAGCAACATTCTCTGCTGAGAGTGAGAATCCTTACATGGCCAGGCCACCTGCTACTGTTGCTTCCATAATAATCTCAGCAGCACAGAAGTCCTGATTTTAAAAAACAATATTCATTCTAGTGGTTCCATAGAAAACCATGAATTTGCATATTCCTTTCCACCTCAAAACTATGTTTTGCTTCAACCTAGAAAATAAATTACTTCGTGACACTTTTTTGACCTTTTATTTAAGAGTGTCTCCAGTCAGGGTGCTTGTGTGGCTCAGTAGGTTAAGCACCCAGCTCTTAGTTTCAGTTCAGGTCAGGATCTCGCAATTCGTGAGTTTGAGCCCCACATCGGGCTCTGCGCTGACAGTGTGGAGCCTGCTTGGGATTCTTTCTCTCTCTTTCTCTATCTCTCTCTCTCTCTCTGCCCCTTCCATGCTTGTGCTCTCTTTCTCTCTCAAAATAAATAAACATGAAAAAATTAAAAAAAAAAAAAAGAGTATCTCCTGTCTTCTTCATTTAAGATGCATTTTTCCATTCCAAAGCCTAGCTATCTCCTAAGCAAGCTTTGGGGTTCTGCTCAGGTATTGCCTTCTTTGGGAAGTCCTCCTTAACTGCTGGGGATAAGTTCTGTCCTTTCCCACCCTGCCCTGTGATTGGGTAGCACAGGGGTTTACTGAGAAAAGCCAAACAATGTAATTAAGGTGAAAGTATACACATGCATCTACATGTAAAACTCAAGAATCAATAAAACTTGAGATAAGTAACTTCTGATTTTAGGGGAAGCTATAGCTCATGTGGGTGAGCATCAGAACCTTAAAGCCATTTAAATGTTTTATGTCACTATATTGGTAGTTGTAGCTCCCTTTTTAAAAATTGACTTTCTGATAACACTAGCAAGAACCATACTGAAAAATGTTACTTGCCCAAGGGACCACAAATAAATACTTGCTTAAATGAAAGTAAAGAAATGTAATTAACTGTATGAAGTTATACTAAATGATTTCTCCAGGAAGCCAGTGGGAAATTATACCTAACAAATAGCTGCAGAATAAAGTCTGTTGTTGAGAGGTTATTAACCTAATCAGATAATCAAATTTCACCACCAACCGTAACCATCTGATTTGCCCATGTCAAAATAAAGCCATTGTTAACCCTTCTTAATGAAATCAGAATGAGGAGGAACGGGGTGGCTTGTTCCAGAACAATGTCTTTCTTTAAAAAGAAACCTTACTAAATTTTTCCCCAACTCCAAAAACAAGACTTTACCATTGTTCAGTAAAGATCTAAAACTATCAGTCTTTAAAAAAGAAAAAAAGAGATGAAATTGGAAATTAAATTCATGGATGTTTTCTCTTCGTTGAAGTCATTGACAAAGGGGGAAATAAACAAATAGGCTTTGCTCTCAAAATTTGGTGAAACAAATTTGTTCCAAGGCTGAGGTGTTCCTTGCCAGTTTTAAACCCAAGGTACATTTTTATAGCCAAGAACTAAAGCCCTGAAACACAGCGATCCACAGAATAATGGAAATGCTGACACAACCTTCACTTCAGCAGCAGGAATGGTGCCACTATAATTTATGGAGAACACATTTTGGTTTTGTCAGGTTTTTAAACATAGACTGTTATAAATTTGAAGGAGGACTGTCTTGTTAAAGCTTCAAATGGCATGTGTTAGTATTGGTTATGCATCATGTGCTGTATTTGGAATGGCATTTGTAGAACACAGTTTATCCCAATGGGAAAAGAGGACACTGAATCCTGTTGTTTTCCAAACAGTATTCTCTGATTAAAAGCACCATGGTCATCATCAACATGATCATAACCAGCTGGAAGATCTTAGTAAAGGTGTCCATCCTCAGACAGGTTCTTTCCTTCCTTTCTTCACTGATGCATTCATTATTTGACAAATATTTATTGAGGATATTCAGTGTCATGTCTTGGCTCAGGCAATGGAGATAAAATGATGATTATAATATCATCTCTGCCCTCTAGGATTTTATATTTTGTAAATATAGAAAGATTTGTCAAAGATACTGTGTGATGTGTGTAGATGTTGTATGTGTATGTGTATATATGTGTGTGTAAAGATATATATGTATTATATAGATATGTGTGTGCGCATAGATATAGTATGTGTGTAGTTTTAAAGAGAGAAGTCTTACTGACAACCCCTCTTTCAGGAAGGGACCCAGCAACAGGTGATGAACCTTGTTTCTGCGGGAGTCATTGGTGACTGGACGAGGAGTGTAAAAGGTTAATCTCAGAGGTCTGGCTGTTGAACATAGATTCCATTCTCTGGACCCCTGGAACTGATTTCTTTAGGGGAAAGAGTAGATTAGTAGGGAATCCTGAGTGCCACTCTATCTCTCATTCTATTATGCCCTTGCCTTGCTTATGAAAGCCTTTGTACAGAGTAGTAATTTTTGTGATTCTCTCTGAAAAAAAGTTGTTTGTGATTGTCTTCTTTGTTGTGGCATTTTCTTTGAAGTAATTACCATTATCACAAGACTTCTGAATAGATAGAAATTGTGATAAGCATGGGGATAAACAGAGGAGACTTGTCTGTCTACTCCATCATTTTCTAAAGGTATGACTCAGGATTTGTACTCTGAAATGGGGATAAACCAAGGCCATCCCTATTACAAGTGGGTATATCACAAGAGTCTCAGTGATGACCAATGGGGAGCAAGATCCTGGGCTCAATCTGTCAGTTAGGGGAATGTGGGGAACTGGAGATAGGAGTAGAGGGAGAAGCTCCAGAACCCTGCAAAAGATGCCCCCAAATAGGACATGAACTGTGATGTATCTTTTATTTTTTTTAAGAGAGGGAGGAAGGGAGAGAAAGAGAGAGAGAGAGAAAGAGAGAGAGAGAATCTCAAGCAGGGTCCACATTCAGCACAGAGCCTGACATTGGACTCAATGATTCCACAACCCTCAGGATCATGACCTGAGCTGAAATCAAAAGTCAGCCACTCTGGGTGCCCGGGTGGCTCTGTTGGTTAAGTATCCGACTTCAGCTCAGGTCATGATCTTGTGGTTCATGAGTTTGAGCCCCACATCAGGCTCCATACTGATAGCTCAGAGCCTGGAGTCTGCTTCAGATTCTGTCTCCCTCTCTCTCTGGACTTCCCTCACTCATTCTCTCTCTCTCTCTCTCTCTCTCTCTCTCTCTCTCTCTCTCTCAAAAAAAAAAAAAAAAAAAAAAAAAAAAGAGTTGATGCTCAACTGACTGAGCCACCCAGGTGCCCCCTGTGATGCATCTTCTAGAGGAGTATTGCATCACCGTAAAAGATGATGTTTATAAAGACCAAAATAATAGCTAACATTTATTGCACACTCACTAAGCTACGCTCTTTTTCAATTATTGCATTTGAGTGTCATAGTCTTTTGTTAGATGAGGAAACTGAGCCTTAAGCATTGGGCAACTTGCCAAAATGGGATAACCATAAATTCTTGGACAATCTTACCTTGTATCTGATGTCTTGAACTAATTATGAGCAGCACCCCCTTTTACTCTCATGTATTCCCATTTGGGTAATGAGTTCTATGATTACCCAGGGTCACACAGCTAGTAATAAGCAGCATCCCTACTGTCTGACTTCAAACCCATGTTCTTTTTTATTTACTTATTTGAGAGAGAGAGAGAGAGAGAGCACAACCAGAAGAGGGGTAGAGAAAGAGGGAGAGAGAATCTTAAGCAGGCTCTATGCTCAGAGCAGAGCCCAATGCGGGGCTCAGTCCCATAACCCTGGGATCATGACCTGAACCAAAATCAAGAGTCAGATGCTCAATCAAATGAGCAACCCACGCATCCCCAAATTCGCGTTATTAACCACTATGCAATAAGTATGTTTGTTTCAATATTTAGAAGGGAAAAAAAGAACAGTGCAAAATTATATGTGTATATTATCATAATTGTTTTTAAAGCATTCTGTGCACAGAAAAAACTGGAAGCAAATGCATATGTGATTAGGTATGGATGGAAGAAATATAATAGATTTTTAAAAAGTAGTTCCTTCTACTTTATGAGTTTTCTAAATTTTCTCCAATTAGAATGTATGATTTTCATAAGGAAAATAATATTTTTTTTAAATGCAGGCATAAAAAGCATCTCAAGTAGTATTTCATGAATAAGTATTATTTGATATTTTAGATGCTATCAAAAATTAGGTAGAATAAAGCCAAAAAGAAATGAAGGAGAGGGAGGAAAAGAAGGAGAAAGAAGAGGAGAAGGCCCTTGGACTAAGAGGTAGGAATCTATCATCACCTAACAACCTGCCCATGGTGTGGCTTTGGCCTTGTTTCCTTGGAAATCCCTGGAAGGCCAAATCTAAGGGACAACATAGTGTAATAGGTACAAACACATGTTTTACAGACATAAAAGACATTTTAGAGTTGGAGAGATTTTAACATGGACTGGATGTTAAATGATATTATGAAATTTCTGTCACTTAAACATTTTTTTTAGCTAGGATGATGGTATTGTTATTGTGAGTTATATGAAAGAATGTCCTTCCTCCTGAGAGTTGCCTGCTGAAATATTTAGGGATGAAGTGTCATCATCATCTCCACAATTACATTCAAATGACTCAGGAAAAAAGTGAGAAGTGTGTGTGTGTGTATAAGCACACGCGTATGCATGTAAAGAGAGAGAGCAAATGTGGTAAAATGTTCTTTATTTACATGGAGGAGCTATGGATGCCCATTACTTTACCCTGAAAATTTTTTGTATGCTTGTAAATAGTCGAAGTAAAAGCTGAGATGAAAATTTTAATAAGAAATAAGAAAGCAAAAAAAAAAAAAAAAACAAGACAAAAAAGCATATGTTAAAATAATGATAATAAAGAATCTGGTTTCAGAGACAGAGATTTCAATTCTACTTATACGGTTAAAGTGCTTTATAACCCTGTGCAAGCCTTTTTGAGCCTCAGTGTTTTCATCTGTAAAATGGCACGATAATAATACCAACCTCACAAGCGTTTCTACAGGATTAAATTAAGAAGATCATGTGTATAAAGCATCTACCACTGTGCCTGTCCACAGTTCATATGAGGAAAGATCATCTGATCAAGCAACACCAAATAGGAGCCCTGTGACGAGACCGTAGGGCTTTGAAGAATTCAAAATGAAGGCAGGTATTTTCCTTTTATAGCCCCATTTTCCATGTAAATACAATGAAGCTTGATGTTATATGGAAAACTGTAATAGCTCATAAATTTGAAAGGAGGTGAAATCACAGAATTAAGTGGCCTAATAGTTTTCATCAGCTCTGACCAAGTCTAGTCAACCACAAGTGGTTTCTATTGTATTTGTGTTTGTTTTGTTGTGTTTTGTTTATAGTCTGTTTTCTCTACCTCTGAGCTAGGGTTCAAGTGAAGGGCAAAGGAACTTTCACTAAACCCCTATAGGTTTAGTTCCAGTGGGCACCCCAGGGTAATCAGCACTCACAAATTGAGGATAACCTTGAGTTTCTTACAGATTCTTAACTGTAGAGAACAAATAGATGGTGTGAGGGGAATGGGGGCTTGGGTTAAATAGGTCATGGGGATTAAAGAGTGCACTTGTGGTGATGAGCACCCGGTGATGTATACAAGTGTTGATAGGGTGCCTGGATGGCACAGTTGGTGTAGCGTCTGACTCATTTTTCGGCTCAGGTCATGATCTCACGGTTTTGTGAGTTTGAGCCCCCCCTCCTGCTTTGAGCTGGCAGCTCAGAGCCTGCTTGGAATTCTCTCTCCCCTCTTTCTCTCAGCCCCTTCCCCACTCACACTATCTCTGTCTCTCTCAAATAAATAAATAAAAACTTTTAAAAAAAGTGCTGAATCACTATATTGTACACCTAAAATGTATGTTAACTAGAATTAAAACAAAAACTTAAAAAAAAAAAAAAAAAACCTTGGGTTTCTTAAATTGGTACCCTGATAAAACAAAACAGCAAGATACAAGTTAAACCTCATGGGTACTGATGATTATAATAGTAAAAAAATAAATCAATATTTTACCCAAGCTTATACTTATTGAGTACTTAATATGTATGCCTGTAATGTGCTGAAAATGCAGAGGTGAATAAGATAAAGTACCTGCTAATAATTTCATGGTGGGAAGGATTGACATGGACATAGCTTATGATAATTATATATTTGTACAGCACTTTATAGTTTACAGGTCATTTTCCCTACATTGCTTCTCTCAGCTAACCACCAAGAGGTAGCATCCATGGTGGGAAAGTGTCTTCTCATTGAATCCCCTTAATTTTCACAGAGTGATACCATGTCATGCATACTGGGCAAGGAAAGCTTCAGTTCTGATCTCACCATCATCCATATCATGACATACCAGTTCCTCAACTTTTATTTAACCTAAGAGGTGAGACCCACATCTTATTCATCTTCATATCCTAATTTCCTGCAAGGAGCCCAGAATATAGTAGCTACTCAATTAATGCTTGTTGAAGGAAGGAAAGCAGGGAGGCAGGGTGGGAGGAAGGCTTGGGAGGAAGGAGGAAAAAAAGGAGGGAGGGAGGAAAAAGAAAGGAAGGAAGGAAAGAAATTCAATCAAACTCTAAGAATTTATCAAGCCACTACCATGCACCTAACATGTGCTAAGCACTACGAGAAATGCAAAAGAAACCTAAGAGACAGATGTCCCTGTCCACAGACTTTCAAACTAATATCAGTGAAATAATTTAAAGACAATAAGGAAAACTTACTTTTAGGTAAAAAAAAAAAAATCTAAAGAAAAATGATTACCCCAGGGTGTGTATTTTCTGACAAATCAAAGAGAAGTTGCAATTTCAAGGAAATACAATTTATTTGCAATTTAATTTCTCGCAAGTTCATGAGAGTGACTTCTCTTGTGATCTGTAACATTGCCAAACTAAACTAAGGTTCAGTTGTCAAAGTTTGCACCAAATAAAAATTCCAATGAAAAATCTCAGTGAACTGAAAATCCCCTTTAAAAAGCAGCTCCAATGTCAGCATTACAATTTCACTTACATATTCAACAGCCGTCTGTCTTCATTACGAATAATAAACTAGCATCTCTTTTAAATATACAGGTACTGAGTTATAGATGCATAAATTAACCACGACTCAAGTAAAGAAGAAAAATCTATTTAAGTCTGCATTAATCTTTTATTGGCTTTTCCACTTGTCATAAACAGTTTGTAACCAGATATATATCATCATACTAAACATCATGTAAAACCTCTCACTCAATAATCCAATTGATATCCAGGTAATATATCCAGTGACAACAGTTCTCAAATGGGCCATTTTATAACCCAGGCAAAGGTTAACCATCCTTAGCTTCCTAAATGTGATCCTGCTGCTTACTAGTGACTTTCAAACAACATCCTGTTTTATGGCTAGTTAATTATTTTTTACTAACATTAATGCATCCCAGAACTGGGACCATCAAGCAATATGCTGAAAGAGATGTCTATTATCTTTTATTGTTGTTGGACTTTTTTTCTCCCACACTTAAAAAAATTTTGTTTATAGCATTCTTGCTGAATACTTAAATTTTATCTATCCTTTACTATTTATTTATCTATGCCCTTTTCCTTAATTTCTAAATGAATTAAGATGAGCCTCTAAAATACATAATCCATGCAATGTAGGCAAATTTACTAAATAAATTAAAATAAACCAAAAGTAGGAGTAAAAAAATGAGAGCCTAGTGTGAACTTAGTGCCCTAAATAAACACCCTCTAGGGACTCCTGA
This sequence comes from Panthera pardus, assembly GCF_024362965.1. Lineage (NCBI taxonomy): Eukaryota > Metazoa > Chordata > Mammalia > Carnivora > Felidae > Panthera > Panthera pardus. Next base: position 55,271,363 of record NW_026526666.1, read on the forward strand.
ACATTTCTTGAAGTTAATTCACAAATTTGGCTCTGAACTCTCTAACAACCAATATAATCAGGAAAACATCATTCACTCATTCATTTGCTTATATGCCAAATATTTATTTCACATATTAAATGAAGGGCACTTTGTTGGACACTGATTATACAGCATAGGATAAAAAGTGACTCAGTTTTTCCCCTTGGAGAATTTGCCATCCAGCTATGCTGACAAATTTTACCAATTAGACATATAGTAAGCCAATTTGACAATAAATTATATTTTAAAAATTAAGCCAATTTGACAATAAGTTATATTAAAAAACAATTAGACATATAGCAATAAATTATGAAAACTCCATGAAGGAAAAATAGCATTCTAAGAGAGAATATTAGGGAAGATGAAACTTTAGACTGGGGGAAGTGAAATTTAACCTGAGTCCTCCCTCAATTGCCTCCTTGTTTCCATTTTCCCCTATTTTATTTTATTTCATTGAAAGAGGGAGAGAAGCAGAGAAAATCCAAGTAGGCTCAGCGCTGTGAGCACAGAGCCCAATACAGGACTCTATCTCACAAACTGTGAAATCATGACCTGAGCCAAAACCAAGAGATGCTTAACCAACTGAGCCACCCAGGTGCCCCTCCTCTTCTTTCTTAATAACAATTTTTTTTTAACAATAGAACTTCAGTCTTTAGCAAGGCACATTGCTCCCCCAATAAAACATTAATTTTCCACCTTCCCTGTAGCTGGAGGTGACCACATGGCTAAATTCTGGCCAATAACATAAACTGAAATACTGGGTCAGCTTCCAGAAACTGTTTAGAGAAGCAGCCGTGGCTAGGAGAAGCATCCTTTTGCACTCCCCACTTCCTCCCACTGATTGCTGAAGCTCTATTAGCTTTTTGAACTATGAAGTGATCTTGAAGATGATGGGCATATGTTGAGGATGGCAGAGAGCAAACATGGAAACTGAAATGACACTCTGGAGAGGCAAGATGAACTCTAGGTTCCCTATCCCACTCTTCTGCTTAAGAGGCGTACAAGTGTCTCTTATTTAATCCACTGTTCTTTGAGTTTCACTGTGGTCTGTAGCTGAACATAAACCCAATGGATTCCATAGTGAAGAGACAGGCAAAGGGTTGAGAAAGGAGAATTCCAGTCAGCAACCTTGGAAAAGACTGTGGTTTACTTCAGGGCCTGAAAGAAGATCTGTGTAGAAGAAGCCTAAGTGGCACACAATGAGACTGAAGAGACAGGCAAGGACAGGCCATTCAGTCTCTGGGTTAGAATTTATTCTAAGGGCCACAGAGGCAGCTGGATGTGAGATCAGTGGTTTCCAAACCTTCTTGTTGGCCAAGGAATGTTTCCTTCAAATATAATCTAAGGCAGGGGCACCTGAGCCTGGGTGGCTCAGTCGGTTAAGCGTCTGACTTCGGCTCGGGTCATGATCTCACTGTTAGTGAGTTTGAGCCCCACGTGGGACTCTGCTGACAGCTCAGAGCCTGGAGCCTGCTTCGGATTCTGTGACTCCTTGTCTCTCTGCCCCTCCCCCGCTCATGCTTTGTCTCTCTCTCTCTCTCTCTCTCTCTCTCTCTCAAAAAAATAAAATAAAATAAATAAGCATTAAAAAAAAATGTAAGGCAAATGCAGAAAACAGATTAAAATGGAGCTGCCCTGGATAGAAGCATGAATCCAGGCCTCAGAGCCCATTTCCTCTTCTCCCTTCACTCTCTCTGTCTTAGTGGCTCCTGAAGTAGCCTAAGAAGACAATTACGGCTCTTGGGAGCACAGTGTGAATGCTCACAGAGTCCTGAAGGTAAACTAGGCACTGGGGAGAAACACAAATCTCCCTAGCATGAGACCAGAGAGAAATGTCTCCTCTGTGTCTTCCCAGAGAGAAGTTTGTAACGGCTTGTTGGCCAAGACACAATTTTAAGGGTGGGGAAGAGGAGAGCGGGGGATCAATGCAAAACAATGCAGCCCAGAGATTTCACCCTCCCTTGGGCTGGCTTAACATAGGATAGCCTCCGCCTGGCACTGGGATGCTTTTTCTGTACCCCCACCCACTCGACCTTTGTCAAGCTCGGTCTCCGCTGTAGTCTGGACAGCTGCCTGAGAGTCCCCTCTGGCTCTGTCAACAGGGGCTTCTTGCGGGGCCAGTACCTCCCCCACAAAGATTTCCATCACGCACTTGTTTGGCCTGCAAATAAATTGGCAACGCAGCTGAATTTAATCTTTTGATTCCCCCTTGAGAACCAATTTCTCTAAGCCATTCCCATGTAGACAAAAAGATTTTGTCTCAGTAAACCTGTTTATTGACCAAAACTGTCGCCTCTGCTCTGACCGCTGACCTTATCTGAATATTCAAATCTATCACAGATCGCAAGTTCAAATGATTTTGGTGCCCTCTGGAAGCCCTGTTTTCATAGTGAGCTGATTACGAATGACAATATTATAAGGGCTTTAATTGAGATTCTACAAACAATTTGCACCCTGGATTTACAAACCTAATATATTCAGAAGTGTGAATGCTGCTGACACTATTTTTTTTTTTTTTTTGGAAGTGAAAGTTGGCCATGTCTATATAACTGCTGCCACTTCCCCTAGCCAACGTGTTTCCACCTTCACCACTGTCACCACTGTCATAATCCTTAACTGAAACCTGCAAACAGTTCTGCATTGCAGAGGAAACCCCACTCATGTTATGGACGTGAATGAGTCACGATATAGGTTCTAGTACTTGCATTAGTGCTGCCTTAGGCAAGCCACTTATTCCTTCTTTATTTTACCCCTCTTGGCAATCAAGGGAGGATAAAATAATTCTACATCCAACTTACAAAATTGATGTTTGGATAAAATTAATTAACTGATATTAAAGGTTTAAAAAGTCAAAAGCAGCACTTACACACCTAAGCTGTTGTTTTTTTTTTTTAATTTTTAAAAAATGTTTATTTACTTTGAGGGAGAGAGAGAGACAGAGTGCGAGCAGGGGAGGGGCAGAGAGAGAGGGAGACACGGAATCCGGAGAAGGCTCCACGCTGTGAGCTGTCAGCACAGAGCCCGATGCAGGGCTCAGACTCACCAACCTCGAAATCATGACCTGAGCCGAAGTCGGCTTAATCGAATGAGCCACCCAGGCACTCCACTCCAGGCTCTTTTTATTAAACATACATCTTTTTTCTGGTTCTCATCGAATTATTGATTTTGTATGGTTTGGTTTTGAGCATGGTTGACACACAATGTTCCATTAGTTTCAGTTGTACAACAGAGTGATTTGACAAGTTTATACATTATGCTGTGCTCCCCACAAGTGTAGCTACCATCTGTCACCATAAAACACTATTACAATATCATTAACTATCTTCCTTATGCTGTGACTTTATTCCCATGATGTATTCATTCCGTACCTGGAAGCCTGAATCTCCCACTCCCCTTCACTCATTTTTCCCATCCCTCCAACCTCCTCCCCTCTGGCAAACATCAGTTTATTCACTGTGTTTACAGGTCTGATTCTGCTTTTTGTTTGTTTGTTTGTTTATTCATTTGTGGGGTGGTGTTTTTTTTGATTCCACTTGTAGTGTAATTATATTACACAGCCATAAAAAAGGGTAATACGCCATTTGCAACAACATGGATGGATCTAGAGGGTATTATGCTGTGTGAAATAAGTCAGACTGAGAAAGAGGAGTAAACATGCGTGTTTTTAAACAATGTAAATACATATTACTAAAATGTTAATAGTATTAAGACCTAACATTTATTGATGATTACACATGCCAGGCCCTGTATCATCCATTGCCTTACATGCACTATCTCATTGAATCTACACAAAAACTTCATGAAATGAATACTGTTATTAATTCCATTTAAGGAAATAAGGAAAACTGAGTTTCTGAGGCCAATATAACTTGCCTAAGGTCACATAGCAGGAAACCAAAACTCATCACCATTATGCTCCATAGAATTTATAGTGTAGACACTTGCAGATCTTACTGGATTTTCAGCCTCATCCTTAAAAATACAATGAAAGAAGGAGCGAGGTGAACATCTTATGGCCAACCATCTCTTTCAATGGGTTCAACTCCTCAGTTTGCTGGTTGTAGTTGAAACAGGTGTGGTTTCCCCAATTGCTCGGTGGGGAAGGGCTCACTTATTTGTAAAGAATTTTGTCCTTGGGTAGGAAGCAGCATGTTGGGGAGAACCTATTCATCTCGTCACCCTTTCTCTAATCTTTGGCAACTAACATGACCTGGAAAGCCAGCCAGAACTGAGTAAATTAAAGGGATGTGGTTAAAGGGAACCTCCAATCCCACGCTGGTATTAATACAGCTGACAGTAAGGAGAGGAGTATCTTTTGTACCCACCTACGCTGCAAGGGACCTGTTGTTCCAACCCACAGAAGGAAGTTTTTGCCTCTGTGCTTTGCTCTGATAAAATGAAGTACATCTATTCCAAATCAGCTGGTAAAGTACAAGCCGTCTGAAAGAAATGGCCTGTCCATGCCCTAATATTTCAGAATTTCAAAGTTGAAAATTCAATGCAGGTAATTTATAGCCTAAATTTACTGAATGCCCTTCCAAGACAGCCTATTTAATCAAAGTTAACTGGTGAAAATTATGAAGGCTCTTAATTGAGCTCTCCTATGGTGGGCTTTCAAAACAGCAGTGCAAGCACCACAGAAAATAACAAAATGAATAAACTACACTTTTCTCTAGTTCCATTTTCAAATACGACGTCTGGAATGAAGAGTTTAGATCTCTAGGTGGTGATCTTCATGCATAGTATAGTGTTTGTCCTGAATTTCATTGCTTTGAAAAAAAGATATGAAAAGTCTTGATTTAGTTGGCATTTAATGTGATTTTTATATAACTTCTGTGATATAATCAGTCGCAATGGGAATCAGTGGGAAACTTAAAGAGCAGTAAAACCTTCAGCTATTGTTCTTTCTGTGCTCTGATTGGCTTGCTGGGTATACAAAGCTGAAAAATCCCAGTTCACATACACCTACTCTATTTGTAGACACCCATAATGATTGAGTGCAGTCCAGCACCATCCCCTCTCTCAGCCCGCCAGCCAGTCAGAATGCAGGGAAGACAATAGGTATGTTGGAACAGCAACAAAGAATGTGTTGCTGTAAATCACGTTCCATTTCTGCATAGCTGGGAATAGTAATGCACAAGCCATAGGCAAGTATATTAATGTCTCCTGCTATCCATAAATGAAAAACCATGCACAACAACGCACTCTGGATTGTTATTCCAAGATAGCTTTTTTAGTATTAGATTCTTTGCTTTATTTTTTAAGAAAGCAAAATGCATATTTTACTATTTTTTAAAAGCATTTTTCCCCTTTCGCTTGGGTCCATGAGCATTTCTTTCCAGCAGATAAACACATTGTCTTTCCCGCACACTGATTGACTAGTGATGTGTTTAGAACTCAGAGATATTAAATTTCTGGAGCCCTTAATGATATCAGAAGGAAGGTATCATATCAATGACCAGGGATTTCCCTACACCTAGTCAATTTGAATTCGGAAAATTATTAGAACTGTGTGGAAACATAAAATGAAATACGCTAGCAACACATTACATGTTTTAAATATGCTTAACCATGCATTTAATTTAGATTTAATGAAATAGTTATTATATGCAACCAAAACATCAGTGTTATTAAAAACAAATTTATGGAGGATTAACAGCTGTGTTATATGTCTATACCTACCTTTGCCAGAGTCTTTCATTCTCAATAATGTGTTTTTAATCATTAACTTCTATTTATTAAATGCACAATAATTGTTTGAGTGATTCTACTGAGTGAGATTGATTAGGGTGCTCCTTGGAGTTTGGATAAATACCGATTGATAATTTAAACTGTATGAAATTGGCTCTGGAGTCTATGTTATACCAGCTATTCACATATTTATTCTACTTTTTAAGATTCATAATCAGGTATGAGGCCAATAGAACCAGTGTGAACTCTAAGCTGCATATCTATGGGATGTGTTTGCCATTATTATCGACGATCAGGAAAGATATCAACATTTAGCAAAGGTTAAAATGTTTTCTTCATTGAGTTTTCTTTTTCTTTCTCTCCATATTCTGTAGGAAGAGTAATTTGAAAAGGCTACAGTGGGGGAAAAGGCAATGAAGAACAAATTGCTGTACATGAAGTTTCGTTTTTGAATAGCTGGGGAGATTAATTCACTTGACTGCAACTGGTTCATTACTACCCCCAGCTACCCAAAAATGAAATATCACGTATGGTACCGTCTTTGCCCCATAGGTCATAATACTATAGTGATCACAGCAGGGCTGGGCTCGATTATGGAAAATGAGACCCCAGCCAATGCTCTCAAACACCCCCTGCCTGCCAAGGAGCTATCCGGGTGCTGTAATTGTGTTTACCTATTACCATGCCTTTATTTCATTACTTTGGACTTGCGGGATGCTATAAAAGGAGACAGGATTTTGGAAGGTTCTGGAAACTTTTACCAATGAATGCTGTGTTTAGAGAGACCTTTCTCCTACATTACTGGAGAAAATTATTTATGCTTTCCTTCCTTCACCTAAATTTTATGGCATATTCTCAGAACCCTCACCAATGGAAAAGGCAGAGAAGGCAAATAAGAAAATGAATAGCCTTCCACCCGAAACTGAAAGCACTGTTTTTCCAAACGTCACAGGCCTTTGTTGCTTTCTCTGTCTTGGGATGGGTGGAGAATAAACCTGCGGGCCAGGCATTCTTGCCTCAGTTATTCTGTTCCTTCTGGTTTCTCAGCAGCTTCTTTTTAGCACACTGTGGTCATCCTACCTCCAGCTCATCACTTATAATAATAATTGTGACCATTGATTGAATACTTAATATTTGCCAAGTGCTAACATTATCTCATTTAGTGTCCATTTCTTTTTTTCCCCATTTATTTATTTATTTACTTATTTGTTTTTGAGACAGGCAGCATGAGTGGGGGAGGGGCAGAAAGGAGTTGGGGAGAGAGAATCCCAAGCAGGCTCCACATTGTCAGCATAGAGGCCGATGCAAGGTTTGAACTCACAGAACCATGAGATCATGACCTGAACTGAAACCAAGAGTCAGACGCTTAACCATCTGAGCCACCCAGGCACCCCTAGTGTCCATTTCAAACTGTGAGGTAGGTAGTGATGTGACCTAACACATATTGAGCAATTTTCATTTATCAGGCACTTCTATTCTCTGAATTCATGTATACCTACCACTGTATTTGGTACTATTAACCACCCCATTGTAATTGTTATAATGTTTATTTATTTTTGAGAGAGGGAGAGAGACAGAGCATGAGCAGGGGAGGGGCAGAGAGAGAGAGGGAGACACAGAATCGGAAGCAGGCTCCAGGCTCTAAGCTGTCAGCACAGAGTCCGATGCAGGGCTCGAACCCATTGACTGCAAGATCATGACCTGAGCTGAAGTCAGACTTAACTGACTTCACTGACTGAGCCACCCAGGTGCCCCTAACCTCCCTTTTCTAAAGATGAAGATACTAAAGTCCAGTATGGTTAAGTCAATTTCCAAGATCACAAAGTTAGTATGTAGAAGAGCCTGGCTTTCTGGCTCCTGAGACTACATACTGCCATACCAGCAGTTGTTATTTTTGTTTTAAAATGAGGAACAAAGGCTCAGAGAAGTTGGAAAATTCACCCAGAGTTACACAGTGACTCTGACAGCGTTAAAGCTAGAGTTCAAACCCAACTCTGCCTGACTCCAAATCCAAAGCATTTAACTCACCAAGCATGTGCACTATACTTCTCCCATTTCCTAGTTATGTGGGTAATTATTTATTTGAATTTATTTGGTTGTATATCCATCTCCCCTAGAGGGCTAGAAGTGTATCTGTATCTCCAGCAACCTGAACTGAATAGGTGCCCGGCTCTTAGTAGTTTTTCAGTAAACATTTATGGAACTGGCATAATTAAGATCTTTCATGACCCCCTTTCATTACAGGCAGAGTTAGTTGCTCCATTACATGTGTACGATGTTCGCACTGGCTTGCCTTCATTGCTTTGCTCTCATGGATAGCAGATTCTACACTACACTGTAGTTATCTGTACCTGTAGTGTAGTCTCACCCACTAGATGGGGAGCTCCTCTAGGGCAGGAGAAGTATCTTACATATCCAAGTATCCTCATTGACTAGTGCTGGGCCTCGTATATAATAGGCATGTGTGGGAGAGACTGAGAGTTGTTTACCCCAATCTCCTTCCTCTTCTCCTCGGACCGGAACTCCTCTGCTTTTCCCACCTCACTTGCAACCAGGTACAGCCATCTGACTAACTTGTAGCTGGTGGGATGCAAGCAGACGTGACACGTGCTATTTATGGACCAAGGTTTTTAAGAAATGGGTTATGTCCTCCTCCTTACTCTCTTTTCCCTTCTACCAATTGGTGCAGATAACAGTGTGCTAGAGGAACGGGAGACTACAAAATGGAAGCTGGATCCCTGAATTACCACGTGGCAGAGAGTTGCCTGCTGGCCAGAAATACTATGGACTATTGATTATACACGAATGGAAAGTAAATTTATATTCTCTTTCGGCCATATATTTTGGTCTGTTACAGTAGCCAGCATTATCCCAACTAATACAAAGTTTGATCAGTGATGAATGGGCAATACCAATCCTCAATATGAGCACACAGGTTTTTTTTTTAATTATTTTTCAAAGATTTAATTTTTAAGTAATCTCTACACTCAACGCGGGACTCGAACTTACAACCCTGAGATCAAGAGTTGCATTGTATGCTGGTTTTAGTTGGAAGAGGAGGCAGTCCTCTCTGTATAAGAGTAAAATCGACAGCTTTTTCCACTCTGTTACTTCATGAGAACAACATTATCATTAAACGAGGGTCTAGTGCTACCCACCTAACCTAATGCACCGCATGAATCAACTTCACTTTCCCTTGGAGAAAATTTAGTTTCGAACAGTTGGGTGATTTGTCCAATGTTACCACGATTGACGGGTGGCAGATCCTGGCCCAGGCCTCCTCAGTCCCAAGTTGTATCACTAAGATGGCAAACAGCTGACTAGTAACTGTTTTTCAAAAAGCCTAAAAGTAACTCACTTTGGGCTAATTTTTACATTTCTCTTATGTAAACACAGACTCAACTCAAAGCTCAGTTGACTACCATCCCTGGATTCCCTTTTAAACATATTTTTTGTAATGTTTTATTTTATTTTATTTTCGAGAGAGACAGAGTGTGAGCAGGGGAGAGCAGAGAGAGAGAAAGACACAGAATCAGAAGCAGGCTCCAGACACCGAGCGTGTCAGCACAGAGCCGGATGTGGGGCTCGAACCCACGAACCATGAGATCATGACCTGAGCCGAAGTCAGACGCTCAACCAACTGAGCCACCCAGGCACCCCCCCTTAGATTCCCTTTTTAGAACATTTGGCATAAGGGCAAAGGTACAGATGTTACATAACAGTGGTGCTTTTTCAGACTATATCATCAAAAATTAGAGCATGTTGTTCATATGAGATTCAGGGCATTAATCTTAGTTTTTAAATAGTAATATCTTATTTTTTAAATAATCTTATTTTAAAAATAATTTTATGCAAAATAAGCATGTGCTTATTGTAGAAACTTCAGAAAATGGGGGCGCCTGGGTGGCGCAGTCGGTTAAGCGTCCGACTTCAGCCAGGTCATGATCTCGCGGTCCGTGAGTTCGAGCCCCGCGTCAGGCTCTGGGCTGATGGCTCGGAGCCTGGAGCCTGTTTCCGATTCTGTGTCTCCCTCTCTCTCTGCCCCTCCCCCGTTCATGCTCTGTCTCTCTCTGTCCCAAAAATAAATAAAAAACGTTGAAAAAAAAAAAAAAAAAAAAAAAGAAACTTCAGAAAATGAAAACAAGCAAAAAAGGAAAATGAGAGCCACTCAAATATAGATGAGATATATATTTTTTAAATTTTCTTTAATATTTACTTATTTTTGGCAGAGAGACAGACAGAGCATGATGGGGGAGGGGCAGAGAGAGAGGGAGACACAGAATCCGAACCAGGCTCCAGGCTCTGAGGTGTCAGCACAGAGCCTGACACGGGGCTCAAACTCACGGGATGCGAGATTATGACCTGAGCCCAAGTTGGATGCCCAACCGACTGAGCTACCCAGGTGCCCCTAGATAAGATTTATTTTACCAAAGCATAGAGTCATTACATATTCTTCTACAACATCACTTTTAATGACCACATAGTATTATGTTATATGAATATGTTAGTATTTATTGACTGAGGTTTTACATATATCAGCTATCAATAAAACAGAACCATAGTCTAGGGTCAGGGTGATCAAAACAGTAAACGTGACAGTTTTGTTCTTTTGCTGATCCATTCATTTGACAAATATGTTCTGGGTACTCTCTGTGTGCCAGCATTGTGTCAGGTGCTGGAGAGCCCAAAAGTGAGAGATGAACAGAGCTTTTCCTTGTTAGGGTAGCCATTGTGCAGGTGAAAGTCACCATGGTGTAACAAAATGTTGCTGCCCTACTGTACCTCCCTCATCCCTCTTACAACATGGCCACCATTCCACTGGAATAGACAGGAGCTCAAGAGAAAGAAGGACATTTTTATTTGCTTGTTTTGTTGTTTATTGAAAGCCTTTATTTATATTAAGTAGATGAAGCCCAAGAAACCGTATGAATGAACATGTGATAGGTTGCATTATTTGTTAATTTTTCCTTCACTCACTGCCCTTTTCTCAGCTTCCCTATGGCTAAGGTATACTCCCTACTCCATCCATTGACTTTGACTTTGGCCATGTGATTTGCTATGAATAAATGGAATATGGGTAGAAGTGCCAGTGTTGCCGTTCCAAGTAGAGGTTAGAGAGGATGGCATATTTCTCCCATTTAGAAATGGGTATGCTCAGGGCACCTGGGTGGCTCAGTCAACTGAGAATCCAACTTCGGCTCAGGTCATGATCTCCCAGTTTGTGAGTTCAAGCCCCACATTGGGTTTGCTGCTGTCAGCGCAGAGCCTGCTTCAGATCCTCTTTCCCCCTCTTTCTGCTCCTCCCCTGCTTGTGCTTTCTCAAAAATAAACATTAAAAAAAACACAAAAACACAAAAAAAACATTAAAAAAAGAAGTGGGTATACTGTCTTGTGCTCTCGCCCTATACCATTAGAAGAGTATGTTTTCAACAGATAGCTGTTGCTCCTTCAGTTTGTCTGGGTCCCAAAATGAGAGATACATGGAGCTACCTGAACCTAACCTGTAGCTTAAGGCAGAGCTTCCCCAGAGACCCACAGATCTATAGGCAAGAAATAAATGTTTGCTATAATAAGCCACTGATACTTTGGGATTGTTTCTTATACCACATCATCATAGCAATAGTAGACTAATCCAGAACTACACAAAATAAAGTACTCAGTTGTGAGTACTCATCATCTTTCTGCCTCACCAGTCAGAATCGGTCTCCCCTTTGTGCTTCCTTAGTGTTTTCATGTGCCTCTGTTATAGCTGACACTTACCACAGCCTGCCTCTATACACATATTGTTGTATATGTGTCTGGAATATAAGGTATTTGCTGTTTTGTTTTGTTTTGTTTTGTTTTGTGTTTTGAGGGGAGGGTACTCTTCACAGTGTCTCTAGACTATCTAGTGCTCAGCATGTAGTAGATATGCAAAGATACTTAGTTGAATGAATGAATTAGAAGGTCTTCTAATTAGGTGAGCTGGTGGAATGGAACTGATCAATGGCATGCCACCCTACCCCTCGAGATGCAATATGGTATATAAATTCAAGCACAAAAATTGCATCCTACTTTTAGTGGAAATAGGGAAGAATAAGCAGACATTTAAACCAGGGCAAGTTATACAGGAGACAGTACCTTATCCTAGAAAGAGACTGCGCCAATAGTCAAGAGACCCAAATTCAGGTTCTGATTTGGATACGAGCCAGCTGTGTTACCTTGGGAAGCTACGTAACCTCTCTGGGCTTCATTTTTCCACCTGAAATGTGGAAAGGGTAATTTTACTTACAACATTGTTATAAAGATCCAGAAATATGTACACATATGACAGAAAAATATCAAGCCCTACTAGTCCATATTAAGCCTAGCAAATCAGCTTGCTATCTTTTTTATGGGAAGGCAGCTCCCATTCCATACACCTCCAGGAAGCCAAATGATGGATCATTAAATGACCACTTAAGCTCACATTGAACCACTGTAGGAGTTGCTTGCTTAAAGTGATTACTGTTTGGCAGTGACTTTTGACAGGTGCTTGTTTTTCATCTGGAAAATGAAAACTGAATATTTTAAATGTTTTATTGCCAGGGACTATGTTAAAATTGAGATTTATTTTTACTTATTGTATCTTCCAGGCAAAGCTGATTCCTCCTCTCAATTCCCTCAGGATTTAGTTTATACCTTCTTACAACTGAATTGTTTGTATCCCAAACCAGTTTGTGAGATCTTGAGGCCCAGGCCCATGTGGGAGGTTTTCAAGCTATGCTAGAGTAGGGAAGTATACAGTACATTTTAAAAGGACTTTTTAACAAAGCAATTAGCATTTTATGTGTTAGAACTCAAGGGAAAGCTTAAATTTTCCACAAAAGTTGTGTATGTTCAATAATACCTTGTTTATCAATGATGTCGATTAATTGAGAAACTATTGTGCCTTTTATATATTCTATGCAAAAAGTACATATGTAACTATGATATTCTAAAATGTATTTTATCTTCCTTATTCTCTTTTATAGAGAAATCATACATGATGTTTCATTTCCCGTCCTGCTCTAGATCTTGAAGATGGATTTGAGTCACAAAGCACAAAGGAAAGAACACAGATTTTGGATTCTGATATTTCATGGTCAAATCCTCACTCTTGCCTTTTATACATCTTGTGATGCTAGGCATGATTCTTGACATTTTTTTTTTTAAGTTCAGTTTCCTTATCGGCAAAATGAGGATTACATTACTTCTCTTGCAGGGTTGCAAAGTTTAGAAATAATCTATGAAGATACCCAGCACCATTCCTTACACATAGTAGGTGTTCAACAAAACACAGTTACCATTGCTTAGTCATTATTATTGTGCTTTGACGTAGGACAGTGGTGACACTCAGAGCTTTTGCCCCTAAATGAAAAGGCTCCATGTTACTGTACTTTTAGTTCTTCTAGTTTTATAGTTTTTCCATCTTCTCCCTCACTGGTAGGCCACCAGTTGTCAATTCTAATGGCCATCAGTAAGAAATGACAGCTGCCTCTTCTTGCTGTCAGACTGCTACCAAGTTTCTGCCTCAAATCTGCTTGGAATTATATGTCAAATGGAATAAATAATACTGAGCAGAGACTAAAGATGCCTTCCATGGGGCCAAGTGAATGACATTTAGTGCATGCGCTTTGTTACGTCTACTTTGGGGACTCAGTCTTCTTTTCTCTGTATTACACTTTGTATCAGGGTTTCTTTTTTTTTTTTTTTTTTTAACGTTTTATTTATTTTTGAGACAGAGAGAGACAGAGCATGAACGAGGGAGGGGCAGAGAGAGAGGGAGACACAGAATCGGAAGCAGGCTCCAGGCTCTGAGCCATCAGCCCAGAGCCCGACGCGGGGCTCGAACTCACGGACCACGAGATCGTGACCTGAGCCGAAGTCGGACACCCAACCGACTGAGCCACCCAGGCGCCCCTGTATCAGGGTTTCTGAGGGCTAAGACGGCTAGTTGAATAATATACTGACAATAAGGGTCTGCTGTATTTCTTTCCTGGAAAAGAAAGCAGTCTGAGAGACACATCTCTAGATAATATAGCATATATACCTTTAATATGGCATCGGTACCTTTAAAAATGTTACTGTTGTTGTTACTATTATTATTACTGTCTTGAAGTCATTTTGCTCTGTGGTGTATGCAATGGGAAGAGCACTCGATTGTGAGTCTGTTTTAGGTTCTGGCCTCCAATCCGTGAAATGACTTCTAGAAAATGACTCACCCTCTCTGGGCCTTAGTTCCTTAATCTAAAAAAAAAAGTGAAAAGATTCAACGGGATGATGTGTGAGCTCCTACATTCTATGAATCTACATCAAGGTACCCAGACGATTGCTTGGCAATAACTACAGTACATCTGGAAATAGACTTCACTTTACAGCTTTGGCCTTCGTGGTTTCCTCTAACTCAAGTACGTCAGTTGATAGCCAAATTCTTAACACCATTTTCTGGTCTCTTTACTATTTCTTTTTATAATGATTTTGTCCTTAATTTGGACTTATTTCAAGGAGAAAGATGTTAACTACTTAAAAGTGATGGGACGTTTTAATCTGGGCTGGAAAGCCTGTTCCTTGAGAATGGCTTAATTAACATTTCCAGGTTCATAACATTTTCATTTATTCATCTTTTTGTTTTTAAATGGTTTTTTAAGTTTTCCAGAGACGGCGATCTCACATTCCTAATGGATTATAAGAAAGAGAGTGGGTCTGTTGGGATCTGCATTCTTATTAGCTTTAAGATTCACATTAAGAAAAAAAGGGAGCTTAAGCAGAATAGGTCCATCGTGCTAATAAAAAAAGAAACAGAACTTTTTAGTTGAACACAAAATAATGTAGTAAGATTGCCGAGCAAAAAGCAGATTGAAGAAAGGGCCTCCCTGTGACCTTGGAACAGGGCAAATATTTTTCTTCCCTGAACTCATTCTCCACCAGAGGAAACCATGTCTTACGTGTCAGTAATGAGCATGCCAGGGCAAACTTATCACAGTGCCACGGTGACACAGAGACTGATTCTGTGAAGGGAGCAGTGAGCTCCTGGGTCAGGACGACAAAACCTAAAATGCACAGCTGGGTGGCCCTAGATGAATAGAGGGATGGTTGGCCTCCAGAAATTGGGGCAAGAAGGAAGTGCGTCTGGCACTGTGTTCTGCACATAGTGGAGAGGCCCAAATACAAATTAAATTCAGTTCGTTGAAAAAACACTGGTCCAAGCCTGGCCTCCACTCCTGAGCTATTGCTAACCAGTGGTATGTTCTTAGACAATGTATTTCATATTTTTGGCTCTGTTACCACATCTGAAAAATGGGACTATTAATACTAACTCAGCATACCCTGTGAGATGGTTGTAATGACCGATGCACGAGATGAACAAGGTCTGAATTTTAATGTGATCAGCCGGCAATAGTGCTTTGTTTCCTGCCTCATTGAAAGCTGTGACTGGGGCACCTGCCGAGCCTCAACAAGCATGTTTATTAATAACGAAACACTATACATTGCTTTGTCCCTTTTGGGCAAATAGCTCGAACCTGGCTTTGCCCTGGCCTTCAGCAATTCTGTAAGGAATTGGAAGGGATGAGACTAGGATGTCATGTATCCTGTGGGCCTCAGAGTTGGTGTCCATGAAGGCCTTTCCCTGAATCCCCCTCTCTGTGAGTGACAGAACAGGGAGGCTCCCCAGGATTGCTACTATGGTATGGTTGCTTCTTAGGCTCTTGGTGGAAGAAATCATTGTGTGTCGGTGTTAGTTCTTAAAGGAAATGTATTGTATGTTTTTACTCTCCAAAAACTTAGCCAATTTTATTTTGTAAGAAGAATGTGTTCAGAGAATGGGGCGACATATCCAAAGTCACAAGCCAAATGTGCAACAACTCCAATTGGGTCCAGGCACTAGATTATTAAAATGCCTTATTGTCTATTAGCTTAAATGCCTACTAGATTTCCTTGGAAGGGGAACTCAAGGGTTAAGCCATCCCAACATGCCTCACTCCCAATTTATAAAATGGAAAATCTTCCATAAATCAAAAGTTACAAACAGACTTTGTAATGTCATAACTCTTGCGACGGCTCTCACCTTGATTGATTCCTATACATACATTCCAGCTGATTACCATAATGTGCTCTTGTGGGACAATTGGCACTGGATGGGGAGAAAGAAGCAGGCAGGAAAGTAAATAACAAATGGACCTGGCTCCTCCTCATCGAGAGTGATTTCACTCCAATGTTCCATCATATCAACTGGGAAAGAGAGTCGTAGGGTTTAGGCAATCAATTACAGATATGTGTAGAGGCAGACACAATCATTTCACTGATTGTCACTGGTCTCGAGCAGTGACACCAAAAAGTGATCCGTCACTCGATTTTCTCTGACACCATGAGAAAGATGGCAGACACTTGTAGACTAACAGGCCCCTGGATTGGTTGGTTTATAAGATTGAAAAATCGCTGTGTTTCAAACTTATCCAAACCTTTAAATACCTCTGTTGCTAAGATTTCTCATCTTTCTGGCAAACATTTAGAAAGATTACCAATAGGCTAATGACATCATGCCAGAGTGGAACGGACTGTGTCTCTTGTCACTGCAACTGATGTCATTTTGTATGTTGCAGGGCGTTGGAAGGCAGGAAACGCATACTTTCCTCCATCATGAGGAACATGGAAGCCACCTCATTGAATGTGCCTCATGAGACAATTGTTAGAAGGACAATTTGGTGCAGATGAGCCCCTGCTTCTATTCCCACCCACATCTTCAGTCTGTCAGGTGTGCTGCCACTGGGTGCCTGGACCTAGTCCCCTCCCATTCAGTATGATTTTCTCTACTGGCTGAGATTCTACTTTGTCTACAGTGCAGTGATGGGCAATCTTTTCTCCATAAGAGTTAGTTCCTGAAAAATTAAAATGTATACAGCCTACATCTTTCTTTTTTTACCACTTAATATGAAAATAGCTTCATTAAGATCCATGAGTTAAAAAGAAAAAATGTATATTCTTACACATGGATGACCTATTTAATTAAATGACAGAATTCCTTGAGAAAATTGGCACTGCTTTAGAACACTTAAAATATTAATATGTGAGTATATTTGAGAAGTAACAACCTAGAGTCAGATTTTTAATTTTTTTTTTTTTTTTTTTTTTTGCCCTGAAATTAGATTATAGACCACTTCTTGAAACCAGGTGGTCCTCATGGAGAGCCTCTAGGGTGACAGATGATATACAGGACTTCTTCCTGAAGGGAAGTTCTGTCCCATCTCCCAGCTGCAGCCTGAACAAACCGTACTGAGAGGTGCTTGGCTGCATGAAGATAAACATCCGTTGAGGCAATCTGGTATATAAAATTCCAAACTGCACGGTCGCCCAGAAAGGGATGAAGAAGGCCTACGGATTCCATCAGCATCGTCACTGAAACTGACTCGGTCCATTTCTGCCATTTCTCCTGGCACTCAGAGTCTTTACCAGCCACCCAGGCACTATTCCTTCCCTCAGCATATTTTCTCTTGGCACTAGAGGATCTAAAATGAACCCAGCACACTCTCAGACTTCTCCGTGTAAATCATCAAGAAATATGACGACCTTCTACAGAAATGATGTTCTGCATTTCAAAGTTCATCCACTTCTAAACTAAATCAGTGGCAGCAGTCTGGTGCTTTGCTGGGTTCTTCAAACCACTTGACCCCAAGCCCCCTTAAATCCTTTCACTCACACTGGCAACCCCCTTGTAAACTGCCCTCTGCAGTTAGAGAAGGTCCCCACACTTACTGACTGTGCACAGTGGTCCACTTTCTACTTTTAAAAAGGCCAGAGAGCAGACACCTGGTAATGATTAAAAATAATTACTGATGTTCCGACATCACCCTGTACTTCTCAAAGAGCTTTTGTGTCTGTCACTTCACGTTACCCATGGGGGAAATGGCCTCTAGAAGTAGCTGGCGTCCTAAGGAAAGAGGAACAGAGAGTCTAAAGAATTTGCTCAAGGTCACATAGTGTGTTAGCAACAATCCAAACTAGATTTTTGGACTTCCATTGTGCTTTCTCTGCCCCCTCGCAACAAGAGGCATAACAAAAGTAATATTAGTAATGACAATAGCTGTCATGATCTCGGAGCACTTACTGAGTGCCAAGTCACAGCCTGAGCCCCTCATCCAGATCACCTTATGTGACACTCTCCACCGTCTTGGAGTCCCTCCTGCTTTCCTGAAAGGATCCATAGAATCTCTCCATATACTGTGCAACCTCAGCCTGGAGACCTCAGGGAAGTTTCTGACACGGCCAGTAGGTTGACGTCCGAGTAGAAAACTTAGTCAAAATCTGGGCATCACCAAAGAATTCAGAGTAGCTGTAGAAAGCCCTAGAAGAAAATCTTTAACCAAGTACAGAGCTCTCATAAAATGCTATGGGCCTGGAAAATGATTTCATAAGTTATTTTGATGGCAAAAATGTATGAAACAGAATTGACTAATTCATAAATAACTTCAGAATCTCATCTATTATTTCTCACATCATAACTTACAATGGAATAATTGTTTCTAATTCTGCTGAATATTTTCTCATGCTTTTTGGTTCCCTTGGTAAATCTTATTAGTTGGGTAACTCCTAAGACATTTGTAGCTTGCCTCTATTATGATGAGAACAAGTAAATATTAATAGCAATTTGTTTTTAGTACAACGCAGCATTAATTTCACCACTGGGCCCTCTTTTTTCTTTTTCTTTTTAATTTCTCATCTCAGGGAAAATTGGCTGAGATTTCTCAAAGAAGGGCTCACAAAAAAAAAAAAAAAAAAAGACGACAGAAAGAAAACCCAGTGTCCTGTGATCTTATACAAATCTCAACTTACATTTTATTTACTATGTACATTACTGCAAACCAATATGAACCATAACTCCATTTAGATAATAATAATCAAATTATCCAACCTGGGATAGCATGTTTTATAGATTTTGGTCTAAATTTAATATAAAAATGCAGTAGTCCTTGTTTGGAAGAGTTTATTAAGGGTTAGCAAAGAAAAAGCTTTTTCAATAGTCTATAACTCTCTAATGGCCTTTTTCAAATAAAATGGGAAAGAATTTGAAAAGAAACCTATATCAGTGAGCTGCAATTGTAACATTACAGTACAGGTCTATAAATCTTGACATGCTCAGAAGATTGCCTAAACCAGCAATACAATCTGTCCAAACCTCATTGTCTCCACGACCAGCCAGCCTCATTTTAAGAAATGTATGTGGTCTTCAACCTAATTTTATCACCTTCATTTGTAAACTAGTCAATCAATCAAAGCATCCTGGGAGTCTAAATAGAAAAAGGAGTGCATTTTCATGCATTCTGGGCGACACAGTCAAAAATTAATCTCCACTTGATCAGACATTTCTTGCCCTCATCTCAATAGACCATCATTAGGGTCAGCAATGTATATTAAAAATAGAGTTACCGCAAACAGTTCGCCAGCTGGAGTTTGCAGGCTGCCTGCCCCTTCCTCAGAAAGCTTCCTCCTCTGTGTGAGCCTGAATATGTTCACTAGATTCATCTGCAAGAGAGCAGGCTGGAAATAAAGTTAAAAAGGAAAATGCCTGCAGCCCTCAGGAAGCACGTATAGCTCCCCAAGTGCCTGGACCATTGAAACACTCTAAGTGAGACTGTTACAGAGAAAATATTTCCTAAATATATATTTATAAGAATCTGGCCCACGTAGAACGATGTTCCTTATACCCTGGGGGTGAGGGTGGGAGCTTTCCCCGGGGCACGACTGATAAATATGGGGAAGAAAGGCAAGAAAGTAGCCAAAACTCAAGAAAAAAATCTGTTTAGGGCTGCTTTGTCCCTCCTCTCCTGCCTCTCCAGCTTTCATGACTTCTGCTTTTCAAGCAAATGCCTCTGTTTTGGGTGAGGCCACAGTGGCATTTCATTCCTGGCAGTAACTCTACCACGTGCCTCCTTGCATCTCTGGGTGCTTAAGAAAGAGAACCTATATCTCTCCCCTAATTCATATGTATTAATGGGAGGAAGTTAGTTTATTTTGAGGCCACTAACCTGACCCATCTTGGACGTCTGTCTTTCTCTCACACCCACATTCAGTGCATCAGGAAATCCATCTGGCTTTACCTTCAAAATAAAACCAGAACCTGACCATTGCCTCTCACCATCTCCATTGCCACCGTGATGTTTTGAGCCACCATCAGCTCTTTCCTGTCTTGTAATAAATAGTACCTACCAGGTCTTCCTGAACCTACCCTTCCTAGTCTCAACCTAGAAGCTGAGAGTAATCCTTTTAAGATGTAAATCAAGTTATTCTACTGTTCCCACCCCTCAGTTCCACCCATTTCGTTGAGAATAATAGCCCACGTCCTTAATGTGGGCTACTTATCTTTAGGCTATGAAAACAGTACTTCTTACTAGTATCTCAGCTCTAGATTTCCCCCATTACCACCTCTTATGTGAACCTGACAATATCCTGTTCCTATGCCATTGATAGCATAGCCGAGCTTGTTAAAAATCATATCATTTATTGAGCACTTTCTGTGTACCAGGTATTGGGTTAAGTATTTTAATTTCTTTATCTCATGCTATCAACCTTTTTATGAATGGGACACATTTGGGACTTATGAAAAGCAGGACTTTTTACACAGGTGGGTGTGTCAGGTATAAGTTTCTACTTGCATCAGCTAAAAAGGAATTGGTGGGATGTATTGGTACAGAGAAAAATGAGTATTATGTCCAAATCTTAGCTTCACCAACTTGTGTCAGGAATGACCATGGACAAGTCCTTTCACTTTAACCTTAATATATTAGGCATAGAAATCCTACCAAATGCCTGGCACGGTTCTTGGCATTCAATAAATTCCTTCTTTTCCTTTTTCCTTTCCTTTTTCCCTTGGCATTGAATAAATCCCTTTTGCCAGGCCTAAGCCAATTTGAAAAATGAGCTTGAGTCTGTGTTTAGCAAGATTCATTCAAACCTGTCCACAAAGAGACCTTACTCAGGACAACCAAGGATCAGTTAATTTTAAAGGAGTTAGAGATATCTGCCCTTTAAAAGGTAGAAAGTGATACTTCCCAACAAGGAAATAATAGATCCCTCATCAGTGGAGACAGATGGCCTTCCCAAGATCCCTTAAATTCATGCCAGGTGGGCAACCACCAGCACCTTCTTTGGGTTCCACACAGTGATGGTTGCCTATCTGCACACTCCTCTTATGTAACTGGCCATTCCTCCCCCAAGAACTCACCCAATGACAGTACACTACAGTCCTGTGCTGACCATATCATTAGAACTCAAAATTTCCTATTGATCTCTAGCTCCATGGCTATCAATTTCATAAACATCAAGAAAGCATTGATGGAAGTCTAGAGATCATCTCCAAAACCCTATTCATTGACTCACAGTTTCATTTACCCAGCAAACATTGGTTGAAACATTCACTGTGTGCCAAGAGCTGTTTAGGTTCCAGGGATACAGGATGAATAAGATCAAGTCCTAGCTTTCAGAAAGGTGTCCATCTAAAGCCAGTTTCCCTATGTGTGGCAGGTGAATATCTGGTGGTAGCGAGATAATTTTAGGTAGCATAGCAGTAGTTTTTTTATTTGAATATTAAGTATTTATTTTAAAGCATATTAAGAAAAATACACTACTAGCTCCTTCATACTCACTGCTTAGGGCTAACAGACAAAAAAAATGGGTTGAATCAAAGAAAGAAATTAAAAAGATAACATATAGATGATGCATGAATATGGCAGAAATTGTATGAGAAAGTCTGAGAAAAACCAGTGTAAAGTAAGAGAGACATGAACATCCAGAATTCAGAGTGGTATAGGCTGAGCCATGGACTGTACACAGGGTGAACAAGCCCCGTGGTGGGGAGGGCTTGGGAAGCAAAGGGGTAGTCAGTGTTGTTTGAGGGGGCAGATAGACATTGGGGGCGGGACCCTGGTAGATCAGCTTCTCTAAGAACTACAATTTGAAAGAAGAGTATAATTTTTCCAAGTAGAAATGAGAGACAGAGAACTCCAGCTAAATGAGTGACCAGGCTGATAGTCCAAGACAGTTAGTTGTTTGCCCAGGGTCAAATAGCCAGTAAAGGGATTTGAATTTAGGACTACCACATTCTCAAATAGTATGGAGTAGTGGTTAGATGTATCGGTTTTGGAGTTGGAAGGAAGGGGTAGGTGTTCCGAATCTCAGCTCCACAGTTTTTACCTGTAAAATTTTAACAAGTCATTTCGTTTCCTTGGGTCTGAAATGGAATAATCATAGTACCTCCCTCCTAGGGTTTTTGTTGTGAGCATTACCTGCAATAATGCATCTAAAGGGTATTAGCATTGTGCAGCAATAGCAAGTGTCCAATAAATGTCAAGAATCATTCTTATTAGTACTAGGTACTTAATTATCCACTGCATCTTTTCCCACCTCTAGAGTGAATTATTTTGTCTGACTTTGGTGAATTGCAATGACTGGCACATTCATTTGTTGAATGAGTAAGTGAATGAATGAATACATAACTGTTTATATACTAAATTAGCTGGACAGTGCAAATAGTCCCATTCCTTTGTAATATTGGACAATATAATCTAAAATAGAAAGTAGATACAATTTAAACTGTATATATTGTGATACTCTGTGTAAAAGATTTCAAAAGTTGTCCATTTTTCTAAGAACCTAAAAACCTTCTATGCCAAAGCTAACAGTAAAAAGATCAGTCGTTACCAGGGCTTCAAGGGTTGGGGTGGGGCGGGGGGGGGGGGGACGGTGGTGGGAAAGGGTGAATAAGCAGAGCACAGGGCATTTTTGGAGCAATGAAACTCTTCTGTGTGGTACTGTAATGGTAGATACAGGACATTATGCATTTGCCAAAACCCATAGGACTGTACAACACAAAGAGTAAACCCTAGTGAAAACTACAGTTAATAATAATGTTAATAATGGGGCACCTGGGTGGCTCAATCAGTTAAGCGTATGACTTAGGTCAGGTCATGATCTTGTGGTTCAGGAATTTGAGCCCCACATCAGGCTCCATGCTGACAACTCAGAGCCTGCAGCCTGCTTCAGATTCTGTGTTTCCCTCTCTCTCTGCCCTTCCCCCACTCACACTCTCTCTGTCCTTCAAAAATAAATAAACATTAAAAAAATTAAAAAAACAATTATGTTAATAATAATATATCAATATTGGTTCATCCATTGTAACAAATGTACCACGTTAATGGAAGATGCTAATATTAACAGAAAATTGGGGGGATGGTATATACAAACTCCGTATTTTCTGTAAACCTAAAACTGTTCTAAAAAATAAATTGTATTTTTAAAAACTGGAGACAAAACAAGTTAACAAAAGCCCTCTAGGGACCAGGAGAGACCCAAAAGGAAGATAACACTTTGACGCCACTGAGGCCCAGAGACGGAATCCAGGCACAGGATGGACCCAGAAATGAGAGAAGAGGGTTTGTCCCCACCGTGGTCTCTGATAGAAACTTACTCATGAAATAAGAGAGTCAACAAAAAGATGTGTGCACACACCTGAGAGCCAAGAATACTGTGCCTAATCTTTGGAGAAATTGTTCAGGGACAAAGCCACCCTTGCATGAACACGACATCTGTCATTACGCCAAGCTCAGTAAGACCTCGTGATGGAGACTTTCATACAAGTGTGGGCAAGCAAGGATGCCTTGGAATGAGGGGTTTCAAACCTTCGGGGGCTGAATCAGAGCAAGGCCCATCTCCCTGTTCTGGGAGACTCCCCTCTTTTGGAATGGAAGCTCCTTGAAGGTAAGGAGTAGATTGCCTTTCTGCTAGATATGTTGGAAGCCCCCAGTTGGATTGGATTATCACACATAATCACATTGCCAAGATAAGCCTTCCTGCCCCTTCTGCTCTTCCATTTTAGTCTTCCCTTTCCTTTTCTTGCTAGGGGTGTCACCTCTTTCACTGCATTGGCACCCTCTCTTTCCTTCTCTATGCCTACCCATTCATTGGCACATTCATTCTTTTTTTCCCAACTTTTTTCTTTTTAGTTAAAATATACTATATACTATACACTACATGTAAATATAGTGAAATGGATATATCTTAATTGCACAGTTTGGTCAATTGACAAACACATATACTTATGTAACCTATACCTCTGTTAAGATATAAAACATTTCTAGCACCTCAGAAAGTTTCCTTGTGCCCTGTCTCAATTAATCCCCCTTCTACTGTAGAAACAACCGTGATTCTGACTTCTCTCAACATATTTTAGTTTTGTCTTCTCAACTTTGTATGATCACCAGCAAAATTCCTTATTCCTCCTTTAAAATCCAGCCAGATACTACCACCAAAATTTATTACTTCTGTCTCTGGGTTCCCTCAGCAATTTGAATATTTTTCTTTTGTGTCTCTCTCCCCCTTTAGACAATGCACTTATGAGGAATCATATCATCATATCTTATTCATCTTTTATAATTAGTGCCTATAATACAGTAGATATTCAATAAATGTTCTTTGAATGAGTGAGTGATGAATAATATCTGCCAGAAGAACATCTTTCTTTGTCTTCATCTTGATGAAACCCCTAATTCCTACACTGTTTCTTTTCCATTTTGTATTTGCATTTTTTTATTGTTATAAACCAAATAAAAACTCACAGAGAAGGATATAAAGTGAATAGTAGAAGTCTCTCTCCTTGGATCAACCACTATCAGTTGTTTATGTATCTTTCCAGAGATGTCTGTGTGTTTCTTTTTTTTTAATGTTTATTTATTTATTTTTGAGAGGGGGATCGAGAGAGCAGGGGATGGGCAGAGAGAGAGGGAGACAGAGAATTCCAAGCGGGCTCCATGCTGTCAGCGCAGAGCCAGTCACGGGGCTTGAACTCACGACCTCAGGATCATGACCTGAGCTAAAATCAGGAGTAGGATGCTTAATCAACTGAGCCACCCAGGCACCCCTGTGCATTTCTTTTTTCACACAAGTGTTTTTACCCCGTATATACCTTTTTGAAACTTGCTTTTTTCACATACAAATATGTAATGACGATAATAATATTTATGATTAGCACTTATTATCTGTAATGTTCCAGCAGTGTAAACATTTTTATATATGTCCTTATTTATTCTTCATAATGTCTTTTGAGGTAGGTGCCCTTATTACAGATTTTTATGTTTAATTATTATTTATTATTATATTTTATTATTTACTCTAAAAGTTTATTATTTTACAGATGAGGAAACTGAGGCACAGATTAAGTAACTTGCTCAATGTCACACATCCTGGAAATCCCTTCATTTTTCTACATATATATTTACCTTATTCTTTTTAATAACTACATAGTATTCCATTGCATGGCTATACCGTGATTATTTAACCATCCCCTCTAATGTCATTTAAGTATTTCCAGTTTTTAGCATTTATAAAGTAGGCTGCAATAAATCCCTTTATACATACATTGTTACTTTCTTGTAGGAATATACCCATCCTGGTATGGAACTAGGTCACAGTGTGTGCATTTTACATCTTGATGCTTATTGCTAAATTCTCAGCTAAAGAGATTACTCTGATTCATACACTGTACATGGGAATGCCTATTTCCCCATATTTTGTCTAATTCAAGTATCATTAAACTTTAAAAGTCACAGGGTGCCTGGGTGGCTTAGTTGGTTGAGCATCTGACTCTTGATCTCAGCTCAGGTCTTGATCTCAGGGTCATTAGTTCAAGCCTTGCATTGGGCTTCATGCTGACCGCGAAGCCTACTTAAAACAAATAAACAAATGTTAAAAGTTGTACTTCTCTGATAAGTATGGTATATTCTTGTTGTTTTGATCTTCGTTTTATAAACTTAGAGTGAAGGTGAGTATCTTTTCCGTATGTTTGTCAACCATTCAGATTTGTTCTATGCTATTCATGCTTTCATTTCTCTTCTTTTTTCTATTCACTATTAACCTTATTGATTTGTAAAGGCTCTTTGTATATTGAACCATTAGCCCTTTGTTATTTATGAGGCAAATATTTCCACCCATTTTATCATTGTTTATTGTATTTTTATGATACAAAACTCTTAATTTATCAGTATTTTCTTTTAAGGCTTTTGAACTTGGCTCCATTTTAAAATTCCACTGTAAAATTCTGGCCCCCTTTCATTGTCCTTTCCTTGTTAACCAGAGAATTTCTGACACTGACACCATCTACCTTTCACAGAGAGTCTATGTTGTAACTAAAATCAGCAACCAAAGGAAATTAATCATTTGGAAACAAGGCCATAGGGCTTCATGAGACGCTTCATAAGGTGATAAACGTTGGCTGGATTTGATGCCAGTTCAGTGGGTATTTGGTATTCACAGATAAATCCCGTTCCTTAGGAGATGGTGTCAGGGTGGAAATTTTTGTAGCATGGGAAAAGTTAAAGAACTGCATAAGTAACACTGCTTTTGATTTCCAACTTCTGAGTTGCAACATGTGATGGTTTAAGGAGGTGCAGCCATGTTAATACACTGGCAGGGTGTGATTGATATTGTCACTGTCAACCCCAGGCAGCAAGCAAGATGAATAAAAACATTTCATCAGGGCACTGAGCAACAATCAGAATCCTCAGGCCTTCCAAAAGTTTTTCACGGAGCCAACTCCAGAAATTTTGATGGAGAAGACCAAGCCTCACACTTCATGGAAGGGACAGGGTGCACATGGGAGTTTAAATATTGATAAAAAACTCTGTGTTTCAATTCCCATTAAAATCATCCCTGCACAGTTTTACATAGCACTTTGTTTCACCTAAAGGACGAAGATGAAGGTTGTAGAGAACTTTCCAGTGACTTATAACTGTGATTCAAAACTGCCTCCTCTGGGATCTATTTTCTTACCTGTTTAAGGTTGGTCTTTACTTCTATTCAATTGTTCAGAATTTTTAAAACTTTTCTCTAGACCATCCCTCTATTTTCTAGATGGGATGCTGCCCAATTCATGAGCTGTTTAATAAACCAATTAAATCTTCAAATTTATTCAGTTGAATTTTGTTCTTTAACAGAAGAGTTCCTGTTGTTTCTCACCCTCCATCAATTGGTATTGTCATTTTTTTGGTGTTTAGCCATTCCAACAGGTGTGCAATGCTATCTCATTATTGTTTTAATTTGCAATTCCCTAATGATATATGATGTTGAGGATATTTTTCTGCAAGTATTTACTCTCTGTATATCTTCTTTGGCAAGGTGTCTATTAGATCTTCACCCATTTTTAACAGGGTTGTTTTCTTACTATTGAGTTCTTCGTATATTTTTAATACAAATCCTTTATCAGATACATATTTTGCAAATATTTTCTCCCAGTTTGTGCATTGTCTTCTGGTTCTCTGAGCAAGGTCTTTCACAGAGTAAAAGTTTTAAATTTATAAAGTACACGTTTTCAATTTTTTTGTTTTGTGGATAGGCGTTTGGGGTTTTGTGTTAAAAGTCACCACACCAAACCCAAGGTCACGTAGGTTTTCTTCTATGCTTCTTTTACAGATTTTATAGGTTTGCATTTTAAATTTGCCTATGGACTATCTTGAGTGAATTTTGGTGTAAATTGTAGTTTGTGACTGATTCATCTCACCCCATATGGTTTTCAGTTAATTGTTCATTGGATATTTTTGGATAAGACACCAGATATTTGGCTTCGTTTCAGTTTGAATTTCAAAACAGACGGATTCTGTAGGACTGCTGGAACGGGTGCCTCCTCCACCGAACCTTGAGCTTGGCAGGCCCTGCACCGCCCTATTGGCCGCAAGGGGGCAGCCGAGCACCCCCCGCCACCTCACTGAGGACGCGCATGCGTGTTATGGCCTGGGCCTGTCTCCACGTGCACGCTTGACGCAAGCCCGGTTCCCTAAGCACCTACAGGGAGGTGCGGACTCAGCTTCAGGATGAGGTGGGGTCCGCGCTCCGCCGCCAAGGGCTCAGTTTCCTCAGCTCCCACTGCGGGGAGAAGGTAAGGAACAGTGAGAAGAGCTTCCTGGGTGCGGCGGACTGCCGAAGGGGACAGTCTTCAGAGGACCCAGTAGAGGAAGGGCTTGCTGTGGAAAACGGTGCGGTTTTTAGTTAGTCTTTGTGAGTGGTGTGCGACGGTGTCTAGTGGTGTTCTCGTGCGTGTAGCTCTCCGTTTGTCCCAGCACCATTTTCGCGTGGGTTCATTTCTGGGCTTTCCATTTTGCTCCGTTGATCCCTGTGTCGGTGTTTATGCTCCCACGCCGCTGTTTAGGTTGCCATAGCTTCCTAAGTAGTTTGAGGTCAGGAAGCCTGACGCCTCCAGCTTTGTTCTTTCTTGTCGTTGCTTTGGCTATTCGGAGTCCTTTGTGGTTCCACACACGTTTTAGGCTTGTTTGTGCTGTTTCTGTGAAAAATGCCATTGGAATTTTGACCGGGATTGTATTCAACCTGTGGATCACTTTGGGTAGAATGGATATCCTAAAATGTTAATTTTTCCAGTCCATGAGTAGGGGGAAAAATAATAAAATTACAAAGTAAAACTTTTCTCTCTACCTCTTGAATGAATGGTGTGCCGAGGGAGAAGACAACAAGGTGTTAGTCATTTCCCACTTGTCATGTTTCTGTGTGATTAGCCTGTTCCCTTCTTTTTGTTCTTACTTCCCTTCCACCTAGGGTCATTCTAGAGAGAGAGAATTTTGTTTTGTTTTGTTTTGTTTGAAATGCCGTAGCAAGAATCATTAGTAAAGATTAGGAAGCACGTTTCCCATCCCTGTTGTTGAAAACCACAGTGATAGAAGTATTGCAAGACGTTTGGAAGAGACATAGTTGAAAGGCCTGAAAAGGGAGGCCATTTACCTCCTTCATCCACCGGAAATATCAACTATTTACCTAGGCTGAGTTTCCTTAACAAAATGGTAATGTAAAATGTAAGTCTGATGTTGAAGGACATTTTAAAGTACATAAACTCGATGCTGAAATGACTCAAGTAAAATGAAACTGGGTATTTTTGTAAGTCATGAAACTAATTTTGTGAATAATGCTGCTTATGCAGGAAAAGGAGCATAGGAGTTTGAGTTATGAAAAATAACCACTTTCCCCAAAATAACCTTTTAAACCTTTTTTGCCAGTTCAAGGAAAAGAAAGCTTTTGACCTATAAACACAAGACCCGTTTGACAAATATTCCTAATTGGCAGTATTCAGCTTAAAAATAAAAACATATTCTATCATATTAACTTAAAAAGTAATCATATAATTAATAGGTGAAAACAGAGAGAAAGATTGCTGAAGATTAAGATTAAGCCCTGCAGAAGCGAATGTTCTAACTAGAAATTGGTTTAATTAATAGCACATTTTACATAATGATTACAGTGTAATTGCGCTGACTAGCAGAGTGTCATTAAATATATCCATGCTCCTTTACAACACCCTAAGGCTAAAAATAATGAGTTACATTGAAAATCACTGTGCAACAGGTTCATAAATAACATTTAAGCCTATACAAGGCGAATACTTATAAATAATAAATATTTGCCTTTTGTAATTGAAGAAAAAATGACAGCCTTCTTTTTCCACTACCTTGTAGATTGCCATGTTATAATGCTGAAAAGATTTTTCCCCTTGCTTTCTCTAGAAGGTGTTGAATAATTTATTCAAATGCTAATATTCCACGTAGTCTGACTTTGAGGAACAAATATTCCTACATAAAGAATAAATGCCAAGATGCTTATTACCTCTCTTGCTTTACTTTATACCATGTATCCCCCCAAAACTACCACAGTCTATTACACCTGTCAAATAAAGTTAGTGGCCAGATTTTCTTGCAAAGAGGAGCATTTTTCTTTATTTAAAAATTATCCCTTCTCCCCAAATGTTCATCATGCTCAGGGTTGTTACAGAGCGGCAGCTGCTCTGTGACTTCAGGAACGAAGTCGAAGATGCCTGGTAACTTCTTAATCTCTCTCTCACTCTTCTCCTGAGAATCAATACCATCTGATAACAGGGGAAGCACTTCGTTTTCCCTGTAGTTTACCCGGGCACAGATGGGCTCAGCTCTACAAAAGGTCAGTGTTCAGGAGCCCCGTCTTCTCCCCCTCCTTGGTTCCAAAATGGAGTTGCATTCCTCCAGACCGCGGCAGAAAGCAGAGCACCCCTTACCAGGTAGCCTCGGGAAGGAGCTCCAAAAGCTCCCCAGAGCTGCACTTCTGGCCAGCGGCTTCTTTCCAAGGATGGTGGGGAAAAGGGGTCTCTGGGCTATATGGAAAATACGATTTTGCGGGGCAATGATGGTAGCCAGGCAGGTGCACAGAGGTATCCCAGCTCTTTAGGAGAGGACACAGGAAGAAAATGCTTCCTTCTGCTACAGTTCAGTCACCTAGTGAGTGTGAAGCAGGTCAAGCGTCCTACCTCAGGACCTCCTGGTGCAAGGAGCCCTTCTAGGAGGTCACTGCCCAGCTTCTCCTCTCATACTTAGGATGACAGCTCATTCTTCTGTGGGGGGGAGGTGGTGTTGCTTAGTGATGAAGAAAGGGCTTTAGCATTAGCTAGAATTCAGTTCAAGTACTAGCTTCACTACTTATTAGCTGTGTGACATTGCGTGAGTCACTTAACCTCTCTGAGCTTCAATTCCTTAATCTGTGAAGGGGGATGGCAGTAGTCTATACCTCTTAAAATGGTTGTGAGGATTAAATGAAAAACACTTTTAAGTTTGTAAGCTCTTAGCGTAGTTCCTCCTAGTTCATAATAGCTGAGTATGTGGTAGTTCTTATTTAGCTCATGATTAGCCAGTTCTTCGTCATATTTAGCCAAAATCCATCTCCTTCTCACTTTCATCCATGGGCTCCCAATTGCTTGGAGTGATTAGGGATTGGAGTTCCTGTACTCAACTCTACCCACTTGCAGATCCAGAGTAGCCAGAGAGGATCCTTTCACAAAACAAATCATATCACTCCCTGAATTAAAGCCTATCTTAATGTCCCATGGGTCTTATGAAGCCTTAGGGCTAGAATCTTTGTACCCGCCAGCCTCTCCAGTCTGATGACCTGTACTCTGGGGGTCCCACCCTTCTTTCTGTTCTTCAGACAGGCCACATTCCCTCTGGCCCCAGGGTCTTTGCAAATACGTTTGCGTGGAAGTCTCCTCTTACCTACTTTTTCTAGTTAGCTCTTTAGACTTCTACTCAAACAAGGCCTCCTTGGGGAAGTCTTATATTAACTCTCCAAACTAGATCAGGTTTCTCTCTCCTCCTACTATCCCTTCACAGGTTTTATCAGTATCTGAAGTGGTATATTTCTGTGATCATTTGATAAATGATTATTTCCTTTAGTAATTTGTACATTCTATGAAGCTGGGGAACCATGAGTGTTGGGGGCTCATAATGTGCTTTGCACAGTACCTGGCATCTGGCCTTCGGCAAATATTTGGAGTACCTTAAGGAGGGAAGGAACTAACACCCATTTCCACATGAGAGTCCTTCACATATTTGGAGATAGTATTTATGCTTCTCTTCCCCATGATTTAATTGTCACAAGATTAATGATCTCAGTGCCCCATGTACTCTTCATCATATTACATTTTAGACTCCTCAGCAGCCCTGTGATCACACTCTGGGAAGCTGAGTATAGCGGGAGGATTGCTGCTTGTGATTGTAGATACTGCCCTCCTCCTAGCACACTCAGAGGCTGCATTAGCTTTAAATATGTGTGTGGTACACACACACACACACACACACACACACACAGTGTTCTTTTGTTTAAAAATAAAGCAGGTTTATTAAAGAAAATTTGGAAAATGCAGAATAGAAAAGTATTTTAGAAAACAGAAAACAATTCTTAGGCATACCCTGCAAAGAAAAACACTCTAGACAATTTGCAATAATTACTGTATTTTTTTCTGTGAATCTATGAGTAAGTTTCTGTATGGTGTGAGGAAGAATTATGTGGTGGAAATATACCTACTGTCTCTCTCTCTCTCTCTCTCTCTCTCTCTCTCTCTCTCTCTCTCACACACACACACACCCCATTTTTTCACCAATATTAAGTCATAAAATATTTCTATATTATTACATTGCCTTTACAAATATCATTTTAAATAGTTTTGTATCTGCTATTCTGCTGCTATTGAGAGTAAGGCTTGGGAGACCTAAACCAATAAGAGATTAGTTTTCTCAGATAACAAGAAGTCTGGAGATGGACAGTTGCTGAGAATGCTTTAAATAGCTTTTTCCTCATGGTTGCAATATATTTGCTGTAGTTCCTGCCATCACATTTCTGTGCAAGGCAGGAAGAATAGGGAAAGGCTGTGTCATATCTGTCCCTCCCATTTATCAGAAAAAGCCAAAGCCTTCGTAGTGCCCTCAGCGGACTTCCTCTTATGAATCCTTGGCCAGACTGTCTATAACCAATGTTAATACAAAAACATCTGAAAAACTGAACATTTAATTTTTCTAGTTGGATGCGGTTGAAGCAGGCAAGGGAAATTGGGAAAGGAAATTTCCTACATCCCATCAGGTTGATTCCATTCCATTTGATTCTCAGCTGTTTAAATGAAAATTATAGAAACTTTCATAAAGACTCCTCCTTCAGCCTTCTGGTTTATGAATATCAACCAGATACACAGTGACTCTTTTTTAAAATTTTTTTAATGTTTATTTATTTTTGAGAGACACAGAGAGAGCACGAACAGGTTGGAGAAGCAGAGAGAGGGAGACAGAGAATCCCAACCAGGCTCCAGGCTTTGGGCTGTGAGCGCAGACGTGGGGCTCAAACTCACAAACCACAGGAACATGACCTGAGCTGAAGTCAGACACTTGACCAGCTGAGCCATCCAGGTGCCCCAACAGTGATTCTTAATCAAGAAGTTTGTAGCGATATTTTTTGTTTGCCACAGTGTTTATGGGGTGCTATTTATGCCTTTGGTGAACATCCATCCTCTCTTGCACAGGAAAGCTGCACAATGAAGACCTGCCCAACCCCAAATGCCAATAGTGTCCTTATTGGCTCCCATTCAGTGGCAGTCACGGAAGTTCCTTCCTTAGAAACTGGGAAGGAAAGGAGGAAGGGAGGGAAGAAAAGAAACATTTTGTCATTAAACATCACAAACTACAGAAGACAGAGAATCCTCCTCGATGATGAGTACAACCCCCCACATACTACTTTCTTCTTCCTAACCCACAATTTGTATCATGTCAGTATATACAGATAAAATTATTTAAACTGCCCTTCTAGAGAAGTATTTAAGAAAAGGAACGGGAATAGATCTTTACTCTTTCTGGCTTTCAGAGGGGTCCTCCAGGGACTTTGGGAACCTGATATTGTTTGCTATTTGTTCTTCCCTGGAGGAGGTTAGGAAAAATACAAAGGCCCAAGACAGGTACTGCTCTCTGTTTAATGATGATAGGCAGAGGTGGGAAAGCACAGATCAGCTCTTTCCTCTCTGCAGAGCCCGGGCTATTAGGAGAAGGGAATTTAGTGTTTGATTTGCCCATTTTCCATTCCTCATCGAGGCTTTGGTCCCAAATTGCTAAACCTCCATTCAACAGTTAAATTAAACATAACTAACTTTGTTGATATTATTTCACAGCCGAATAACTTGATATTCATACTCTTTGTGTGTTCAATAAGTACAGAGCTCAGACACATTTTTAAGTCTCAGCTGGTGATGAATTCTGCTGAGCTAAACTTGTGTTTCACAGGATTCTGCTCAGCTGAGACGGGGTACGCTATTACACTGTAAAAATAAGCTTCAAGCCATAATTTTGATGGGCCCCTCACAGCAAGGAAGCATTCCTCTTACCCTCCTCCCTCTTAGTAGCAACTCCCATTTGCCATTTACACATCCTAACCTAAAGGAATCCCGTGCAGACAGTAGTCCTTCACACCCCTGCCTCCACAGTGCCAAGAGTGCTGAACTTGGATTCTCAAGCCCTCTGTTTTCTGCCCCTCTCTGCCTCTGCAAGACTGGTAGTCAGGGTCCATGTTTGGCAGATAGGGAAGAGAAAAACCCTGCCTTTCTACCTCACACATTCGCTGTCAGCTCAAGTTACACCAAGTATTGAAAACATGCTGCAAACTGTCAGATGTTATTCACTATTATTTATGTTTTCACCTATAATTGGAGTCCTATCCTCTAAACATGACAGAAGGTGCCCCATAGATATTTTAAATGAATAATAAATTCATGTTTTCATTTATTCATCAAGCATGTATTTGGCACTTTCTGTGTACCAAGCCCTGTGCTAAATGCTATGGGTATAAAGAAAGACATTTTGTTCTAGTTTGAGAGATAAACAAATATATAATTATAATGCAGTGAGATCCACACTACATAGTGGAGACATGTACAAGGTTTTTGAGCACATGACATTCTGCCCAGGTGAGCAAGGACCGCTTCACGGAGAGGGTGACTGGCTAGTGGTGGTGGTGGAGGGGGGGGAGGTCATCACAAAACATGCACCCAGCAATCTGCTAAGAACCTCACACACATTCTTTCCTTCAATTGTCATAGCATCCCTGTGGAGTAGGTATTATTGTATCTATTTTTTAAGTGGCAAAGCCAAGGCTAAATAACATGCAAGGTCCCAAAGCTGGGAAGGGAGGAGTCTGGATTCCAAAGTCCACGCTCTTCATCAGGAAGCTGGGCCCTCCCAGTTCCTTGTGGCCTCTGCACACTCAGTTCACAGGTTGAGAAAAAGCATGTCTGTCTTGCTGTGCGGCAATGGTTTAAAAATTATCCAAAAACATCTTAGGTGACATTAATTATGAGTTACCAAAAACTATGCAAATTATCTTCTTAAAAAACGGGATATGGGGGTTATCCTAAGTGTACATGGATATCTCCCTGAACCCAAAAACAAGAAATGCAATTGGATCTCCCAAGGGACTGAAACTAAGTACTGGGAACCACAAACAGGGTAGATTCTCTCCTCCTTCCCCCTGTCTTTTCGGCTGTGCTCCATTTTCTTCACTCTCTCTGTTGTATTCATCATTCTCTCTCTTCAGACCAGCTTTCTTTGCTTCTCCATGAACAAGACAGGAGATGGCCACCTATCCCTTGTTACATGCAGTTCAGGCAGCCCTAGGAGATTGACCAGCATCTCTAAATCTCAACTCCAAATTCCCAGAAGAGGGAATCTGATTGGTCCAGCTGGGGTTAACTGTCCATGTCCTAAAGTGTGGGCTGTACATAGGGACTTGCTTCCAAAGAGAACAGCTTAGCAAAACGGGTGAGGAGAGTGGAGAACCCTGACAATTGCTACCTCAGCCGGGTAGTCAAGGTCAATGTCAAAGTAAGTCATGTTGATATTATGTGTCCTTGATATGATGTGATGAAAATGGCACTTTACCTCTGTGGTCTTCCTCCTCAAAACCCATAACCTCTGTCCAACCATGAGAAAAAAATCAGACTAGTGTCAGTTGAAGGACATTCTATAAAATACCTGACCAATAACCCTCAAAACTATCAAGTTCAAAACTGAGGAAGTCCGAGAAACTGTCAGAGTCAAGAGAAAACTAAGAAAATATGAACACTAAATGTAATGTGGTATCTTGGATAAGATCCTGGGACAGAAAAAAGACTTACTTAAAAACTAAGGAAATCTAAGTAAAGTATGGATTTCAGTTAATAATAATGTATCAAGGGACACCTGGGTAGCTCAGTCAGTTAAGTATCTGACTGTTAATTTCAGCTCAGGTCATCATCTCAGGGTTTGTGAGTTCTAGCCCCGAGTCAGGCTCTGTACTGACAGCATGGAGCCTGCTTGTCATTCTCTCTCTCTCTCTCTCTCTCTCTCGCTCAATCTCTCTCTCAATCTCTATCTCTCTCTCTCTTTCTTTCTCTGTCCCTCCCCCTCTCCCCATTTGCATACTCTCTGTCTCTCTCAAAATAAATAAGAAAAATAACAATGTATCAATAGGTTCATTTATTGTAGCAAATATACCTTACTGATGTAAGATGTTAATGATAAGGAAACTGGTTTGGAAGGTATATGGGAACTCTGTGCTATCTTTGCAGTTATTTCCATAAATCCACAACTCTTCTAAAATAAAAAGTTTATTGAAACACACTATTACATGCTTACTCTGTGCCAATCACTATGCTAGATGCTTTACACACTGTACTGACTAAAACAAAACGTCTTCAAATCATCCCATCCCCTTACCTACCTACCAAGATTTGTATCATAAGTCCTTTGAGTTAAAGGAAGGTGTAAAGACTCAATGAAGTCTTGACACACAGTAGGCAGTCAATAAATATTTGCTGATGTAAACTAATACTTATTATTCACAAGAGACACCCCATGTTAGCACTCAGATACTACTTTGCCTGGTATCTGGTGTGGGTCAGTGGGAGTGCTACCCTTGGACATGGGTGATTTTGTTTTGCTCACTCCTTCTCTTAGTAGGAAAGTTAGTCCCTTCCCAGGCTGCCACTGATCACTAAAAGATAACCAAGGGGGTGTGGGTCAGCCCCTGAAGGATGTTCATTCCAGTAATCCTTTAGTCCTGGCCTGGCAACTCTGAATGGGACCTAGACCTCATCAGTGTTTTATGCCCTTTAGGGGACCTATCGTTGCTTCTCTCAGGACACTCTTATAAAACCTTTCAAAGGACAAGAGCTTCTTGTCATGATTAACCTTTGGAATGAGCACTAAAAATAATTTTGTATTCACTTTAATAGCTCAGGTTTTCAGGGGAAAGACAGATGGGTGTGGCTTCTTTAAGCATTTTCTTTTCCCAAGCAGAGGAAAGGGACAGAAAGACCCAGGAGTTCCTGGCCATTCAGCTGAGATTTAAACAGTTGAACCATTTTCCACACCCTTTGTTCTCCCTTCTGCTGTCTTTATTTAAAGTGATTTTAATCTTACGAATGGAATATTAGCTGATGAACTAATTCCTCTAGGAAAAATGCCTTTAATTCATCAGGACTCTTCATGCCATTTTTTTTTTTTTTTTTTTTTCAGAACCACCCTTGAACATCTTTTGTTTTAATAAATGACTGAATCCTGTGTGTGGTTTGTAGAGTCTTAATGAACTTGGGAATTTAAAATTCTCTGCAGTTTATTTTCAGCCCTATCACATAGAAAGGGCCATACAGCTTTTCACAGTCATGCCAGAGTTTTCTCATAAAAAGGGACCAGGTGAGGTCCTGTTCACATTGGATATTAACATCACTCCACCACTGGGTGAGTTTGTGCCCCGAAACCTGAAGCAGCCCTGTCTGCCACCTGCACACCTGCAGGATAGGATATTAAGCAGCCCCTCTCCACCGACACCCCGATCATGGAATTTGGAACCTCGAGGCTGAACAGTCCCTGGAGATGTTTTCCCATCCCCTGTGTCCTAGTTTTCACTCCTGTTATAAAAGCACACATGTCAGTGTCTGTCTAGGAGCTTCTGTAAGGGTAACGATTTACTCATCTCCAGCTCACCCACAATGCTCACACAATGCCCATGCAGAGTACACACATGCACACTTACTAAGCAGAAGGGCAAAGATACAGGAGCCCTCCACATACCTAGTTTGTGCCAAAGTCACTGCTACAGATATGGATGGTGCTTGATGCTTAGACAGGTAGAGAGTGGAGATTAAAAAAGAATGTCTCCGCCGTATGCTCACTCTGACTGGGCAATGATATAATTTCCAGTCTCACGTCTCTATTTCAGACCACATATGGCAGTAATATTGGCTCTTCCCCACCTCAGCCTAACCATGACTAAACAGGTTGATGGATGTCATGCATCTTATCATCATACATGCATATTTTTAAATATAATTCACTTTTGATCTGCACCCTTGTGCAGTGGCGAATGAAAACAGTTAAGATTTCTTCCACTGTCTGCCTTTAAATGTATTAAACAGCCCTGCTGTCAATAGATTATATTCTTGTACAATGATAATAGCCCCCAAAACTAAGAGGCCTTGTCAGGAATTGCAGTTGTCACAGTTTGATGGGAATGATTTTACTTGGGGTTCGTCTGCTGCACAATCATCTCATAATCTGGATATACATCACAGCATGACATGTAAATTTCCTGCTACTCTGCTTTCATTTCCAGAGGCAGCAATCAAATGAAAACCACTCAACCTCACCCAAATGTATAAATAATTTTCATTCAAACATATTAACAGTCAAAATATGAGAATTTATCACAGAGTGCTAGGCCTTTTAAGAAGCAATAAAGACTTTACTTTTTAAGCATATTTCTCCTTAGAAAAGTAATATGAATAGTAACTTGCAATTTAAAAATCGCATTTGAAAGTCCACATAGAAACCACCTAATCTGCAAACTTAAGGGATGCAGGTGCTTTGCCATAGGTTCAATGCTTAGAAGAAAAGGGTTGAGGGAAATATTGTGTAATAGAATCATATGTGGATTAATAATCACCTGCATGAAAATACCAGTGTCTCAAAAGGCTGATTTATTTCATCTTTACTAAACATACCTTTTGTGCTGTACAATCAATAATAGGTTACTTTCTCTAAAATATAAGCAACCTTATCCAGCAGCAATTTGATTAATATAACAAATGATACTCTTTTTTTTTTCTAATAAACATCAGATTTTAATTGAAAGCAATTTCCTTGGGGGACAAAAAAGCCCATTGAATTGTGGCTGTGGATGTGGCTGACACTCCCCACAGCAGGCTGAGTTCCAGCCACACTAGCTGTTAGTTACTGGGGAAGAGAGAGATGTAGAGTCACAATTGAATAAGAAAAATATTTGTCCTTCGTGTTCTGTTATGATTTCAAATGAGAGCAAGGTCCTAGGTTGCCCCTTGGCCTGGTTCAAGGTGAATAAGGGGATGGCCGAAGGGAGTACACTTGAAGGAGAGGACAAGAGCAGTAGAGTGCTCACCTCTGGAGCCTGGGGAATTACCAAGCTTGCCTGTAGAATTTGCCTGGGAAGCTGCTTCCAGACTAAGCCTTCAGATGCGAACTTTGTGCCCGGCCAGGTGGAGGTGCTAAAAGACATTATTTGACCAATAAGGCACTATGTTGACAAGAGTTTATTAGATATGGAACAAAACCCCCAAAGAAACATAATACTCTGACACATTTAATTCAATAATCAATTCCACTCATATTTCCAAAAGGTACCCTTTATATTTTAGAGAAGGCAGCACTTTGTCTCTGGGTAAAAGTCTAATTTAAAGGTTTCTATCATATCCTCGAGGGCAGTTGAGGAGTGGAGGGTGGTTGAAAGTGTGGGCCAGGGAGGGAGAGTTTGGGGTCGAGGGTAATCTACTTTTACCATCGATGCCAGCACCTAAAAATTTTGCTGCCTCACTTTAAATTTTTATAGCCTTATCTTCCCCCTTCCAGCTCCCCCCTCCCACCACCATGTGCAAAAACTGCTAAGATGACAATTTTCCCTATCTCCCCAGTAAGTGTGTCTGCAGAAGTAGAAGTACCATAACCTGGGGTACAGCAAGCTCAGCCATTTGAAATAAAACTTTGCAGTACTAATGTTTTTGTAACTGCTTTCATATTGTAATGATATTTTTCCAAGCACTGGTTTTATTTGATCTTAAATACCTTTTTGGGAAAGTCCAGTGAGCTGACTCTAATAAAATCATGCTATTGAAAAAAGGTTTAAGTAGAATGTTCAGAATAAATTACAAAACTGCATGCAAGAATACCAGCTAGTGCTGCAATAAAAAGCTGAAAATGAGTATTCTTGCAATATATTTTAAAAAAGTAGTATACTTTTTTTGTCCATTTTTTTTCATTGAATGTTTCATAACAGAATGCCTCCATGTCGTGAAAGGAGGGAAGTGCATACCAAATGAACAAACTGCGGAAAAAATTGCATTTAAGGGAAAAAAAATCTTGACTTTTTGGGGAAGTATAGAATATATTTCACTTCATTTTCAATAACTGTTGGAAGATAATAGAAAATGTAATTTCTTTCCATTTGCTGTGCCAAAATACTTAAATTACATCATACTTATCCTGTCATATTTTTCCCCCAACATATTCAGGACTCTTTAATGGATTTTGCATTCCTTATGTATGCACTAAGGAATGGATCTGCTTTAAAAGACAGAGATGTCCACTAGTAGGAATCTGAGGGACACTGTTGGATGACCTGAGTGGAAAACACAGGCAATTGTTTATCTGACTTTCTAATGGTGAAGCAGAAGTAAGGAGCTCATGAGAGAGAGAAGTGAGTATATCCTCTTAATTATTCTTGAAATCCTAGTAACAAAAGAAGTTATCAGCCCCTTCCTTAATCCTTCCACCCCACAGGACAGTCTCACAAAAATTGGATGCTGAAAGAGCAAAGGACTATGGATGATTAATTTCCCATGTGTTACCACAGTACCTGCCATCTGAGAGTCTGCTGTGTTCTGGGCATTGAGTCAAGCATTGAGCTTCAGGTTCTATAAGAAACAATATTTATGTATATCAGATTAATTTATAAACCCAAGGAGTGCCTGGGTGGCTCAGTAGGTTGAGCGACCGACTTCAGCTCAGGCCGTGATCTCATAGTTTGTGAGTTTGAGCCCCGCATCGGGCTCTGTGCTGACAGCTCAGAGCCTGGAGCTTGCTTCTGATTCTCTGTCTCCCTCTCTCTCTGCCCCTCCCCCACTCATGCTCTGTCTCTGTCTCAGAAATAAATAAACATAAAAAAAAATTTATAAACCCAAGCACTTCTTTCACCTCCAAGTAAAACAAAAGCAATGATTCCCATCCTATGGAAAGAAACCGGAACAAAGAAGAGGTGGCCATAGCATGATGGACGAAATCTAGAATATGATGGACACTGTTGGTGGCCTACCCAGCATTCCTTCTCCCCATCCATCTTCCTTCCTAATAGAACCTGATTTTGTTCAGGAATCCATTTCTCCTACACACAGCCATGCACTCCAGAAGAATCTGACCCATCTGCTTCTAAGATGCAGATTGACTAGTCATGAGCAACTGTATCCCCTTTGCCATTGTTGAGTTTGAGAAAGAGCAGGGGACTCTGTCTGACCAATGAAGTGGGAGAAAACGTCTAATGGGGCTCCTTCAGAGAAGAGTTTTTTGCCAACCAAAGAAGTAGTGTCTGTTTTTCCCTCTGGAGATTTTGTTGTCTGGATATGATTCCTAAAAGCGTAGCTGCCACTCTGCTCAGGATGAACTAATACCAGTGGTGGCAAAAACAATGCTGGATTCGTTTTCTAGAGCTGCTTAACAAAGTACCACAAACTGGGTGGCTTAAACCAACAAAAATTTATTGTCTCACAGTTTGGGAGGCTAGAAATCCAAAATCAAGGTGTCACCAGGGCCATGCACTCTGATGGCTTTAGGAATGAACACTTCGTTGCCTCTTCTAGCATCTGGTATTTGCTGGCAGTCCTTGATGTTCCTTGTCTTGTAGATACATCTCTCCAATCATATGGCTGTCCTTTCCCTCTGTGTCTTCAAATTTCTTCCTTTGTGAATGTCTGTCTCTTTGTCCAAATATTCCTTTTGTAAAAACATTAGACACATTGGATTAGAGCCCATTGTAATAACCTCATTTTAACTTGATTCGCTCTGTAAAAACGCTTTTTACAAATGTCACATTCTGAGGTACTAGGGGTTACAACTTTAACATATTTGGCGTGGGGGACACAGTGCAACCCCCACATTGCCCAACTAAGGTTGGATAGGCTTTGATGACATCACTGAGCTCTGAGCCAACCAACTCTAAAATCCATCCTCAGATTTTACCCATTTGTGGGATATAGAGTATGTGAGAACCCCTTTTTGCATTTTTTAAGTCATTGTGTATTGTAGCTGAGTTCACCTTTGTTGATGCAACAGATGTTGGATAAAAACAGTCCTCTTTCCACCATTTAATAGCTGTATGTCCTTGGGAAAAAATTACTCTCTGAGAATACTTTCTGTATCTCTAAATTGAGTCAAATGTTATCTCAGAGTTGCCACAAAGATTGATGAGATAATGCACTGAAACAGCATTATACAGAAAAGGTGCTCAGTAGGCTGCTGTTAGGCTCTTTTTAAAAACTACCCATGTGACATTGGAAGAATAAAAACAATACCATGCAATCTAGTTTTAAAGGGACTAATGAGAACCCATAGTTCTTGATGGTTGTTACAGTTCAAAGTATATCATTTTGTCCAGGGTCTTCACTTAGGCATTCTGCATCTGTCCAAGCCCCTTTGAGGCCTTTGTGACAGTCACCATTTATGAGAGGCATTTGACCTTAATGGCCAAAAGCATGGGCTCTTGAGTCAGACCATATGGGTTCAAATCTTGGTTCTGCCCATATCTATGTATGACCTGGGGCAAGTTATTTAACCTCTCTGTGCCTTGGTTTTCTCATCTATAAAAAAGGGGGAATGGCAATGATGACAATGGTTTCTTAAAGTATTCTTAAGAGGAATCAAAAGACATAGGTGATTAGTACACTGTCTAGCATGTGGTGGGCAAGTTAAACATACACGCTTTTTCCTTTCAATCTCTATTTTTGCCTGCACTCATCTTGAGATGCTACACCAGTGGTTTTCAACCTTCAATGTGTGTGTGAGAAGCACCTGTTATGCTTGTTATAAATATAGATCTAAGCATTGTCCCTCCCGAATCCAGAAATTTGGATCCAGTAGGTCTGAGAGGCACTTGTAACAAACACCCCAGATCACATATTGAGAAACTGTCTACTTTTTCTGATTGGAAATTTCCAACTCAGGAGATTTAGAAGGAGTTATTCATCTTGGAGATATGTACTTCTCTTATCCCCCCTATTAGTCTGAAAGCTTCTGGAGGGCAGAGGCATTATCTTTATGTCCCTTCCCCCTACCACATGTCTAGCACAGTACTTTGCTCACAGTAACTCAGAAGTGTTTACTAAATCAATTTACAGTAATCTCAGATGATCTAGAAACTGAAGTGGTCAGAGAGAAGGAGGACAGAAATCAAACAGAAGGAAGACAGGCTCAGTTAGCTGTTTAGTAATTCTAAGAGATTCTGTTGGGACAGCTGTTCTAAACCAGCCTCAGGACCAGTTTTTGTTTTTGTAAGCCACGAACAGTGTGACCCTGGATGGTGGAGTTGCTAGGAAGTTCTGGGATTCTAGGCTGGCTTTACTTAGACTTTTACCAGCCTGGGACACAGCCCCCTGAGCCTAGAACAAACCTTTATACTGGGTGTAGGAGGAGAAAGGGGAAAGATGCCAAAAGAAAAGCTTAATTTGGGCTTCTTATTGTTACTAGGTCACCCAACTAACTAAATTTAGCTCTCTTAGGGGCAGTTTCAACAAAGAACATTTACAGGGCTGTTTTGTAAACTAATTAATGTTAATATATACAACAGTATTTAGCTACTATCTATTGAATGACCATATGGACCAGCTGTTTTTCATGGATTATATCATTAAATCTCAATAACTCATACAACTAATATTTGTTGAGTATCTCCTATGTACCAGGTTATCCACCAACAGCTGATATGATATTCTTATTAATATACATGTAACTGTATTTCATGTATGCCTATTTATAGAGAGAAATTTCCTAGAAAGACTGGGAGGCTGATACTATAAAGCGCTGGGACAATATCTGATACATAGCAAGCAATTAATTTAAGCCACTATCATCATCATCATCAACTATAGAGTATACACACTGTCACTGAAAATGGTTCTTTCTGGAAACATTCTGGGTGAATATTTCTTCCTTTTGTTTATTTGTACTTACTAAATGTTCTACAGTAAGTATGCATGCTATGCTAATGCAAATAAAAATTATTTGTTTTATAAGTTCAAAGGTATTTCCCTTCTGAATCCACACATAAAAATCACAG
This sequence comes from Panthera pardus, assembly GCF_024362965.1. NCBI lineage: Eukaryota > Metazoa > Chordata > Mammalia > Carnivora > Felidae > Panthera > Panthera pardus. The sequence continues at coordinate 55,314,782 of NW_026526666.1, forward strand.
TCTTTGACAGCACCACCTAGTGGTTCCAACAGAGTGTGACTGAAGAAGATCCATTTTTTCCCACCCACCTCTTCTGGACACATTGTCAGAGACACTACTTCTTATCAAAACCCATAGGAGGAGAGCTTGTGATATGTTCCAACTTCACACAGTATCCTACATAATGTTTGGCCAATGACTGGTATCCTTAATTTCTGCCCTTATTGGTCTTAGAACTATTTTTTCATAATGGGATGATTTTATTTCTTAAAAGACTTTGATTTTGATACCTTTTCTCATGGAAATACAGTTTAGGAACCCAGTGACATCTATAACACACATGTAAATATTTTGTTTTATAAATATTCTTATAGCTAGAGATATAAAAATTACTAAGCAAAGATAAGCTGAAGAGTATAAAAAGCATTTATTGAGGACCTACTGAGTGCCAGTCATCATGCAGTGCTACAGTGAAAAGCTGAATAAAACAGACTCCTTGTCCTCAATAAGCTGTTATGGGAGACTGATGTTTAATGCAATGCACTGTGACACAGCAACTCATACATGAGCTCATTTGCTTATTCAACAAGTATTTATTGAGCATGTACTATGTAACAAGCACTGTACAGGGGAAATAGAAATGAAACTGCACTGGGGAAATAGAAATGAAAGAAAGAAATAAAGTCCCTGCTTATAGAGTTTACAATCTAATGGAGAGATAATAAAACAATGAATATAAGATATAGTTGTGATAATAAATGCTACCAAAAATATAATAATAAAGTGAGTTAAAGGAAATAGAATATCAGGGTTGCTGCTTATATAGGAGAGTCCGTGAAAGCCTCTCTGACCAGGGGATATTTGAGAAAAGATGGGGAGGTGGTAAGGGAGCAAGCCATGCAGGGGTGGTAGCATATGCAAAGGTCCAGAGGTGGGAATGTGCCCCATGCATTGACAGAATAGCAAGAAGTTCTATATGGCTGAGCAAAATTAACTAGGGAGAAAATAGTAGTTGATGAATTTGTACTACAATTTGTAGGACCTTGTTGGTGATGGTAAAGACCTTTAATTTGATTCGAGGGCTAATGATAAATCATTGGCAGCTTTTGAGCAGAGGAGTGACACTTTCTGACGTACATTTTAAAATATCATTTAGCTGCTAAGTAGATATTAGACTGCAGGAGGATAAGAGCAGAAACATAGCATGCAATAATCAAGTGAACAAATATCTGTGAAATAAGTGAATGTATGGATAAGATAATAAAAGTAGAACAGAAGAGGTGTATGTTCAGCTGTGCCTTAGTGTTATAAAGAAAGTTTCCTCATTGGAGGTGAGACCTAAACAGGGATTTGCTTTTTATTTTCAGGTTTGAATTTTTTGGCAAGGAATGTTCTTCCATTAGGAGACCCGTAATATCAATGTCTCTCTTTTGTGATGTTAACAGCTTAATAAATGCCCAAATCAATTCATTCATTAGTGGTTGCAAAATGGTGATATTCTCATTCTGTCTTTTCATTTATATTTATTAGCTGGAATGCGTTTATAAAAAGAACCTTTCTTTCCTTCATCTTCTGTTCACTTGCCCAGTTGTATAATTCACATAGAAAAGGCAAGACAAATGCTTGATTTTTTACTTTATTTTCAGTTTCCAGAATGAGTTGGTTGACTAGCATCTTTCCGTGGTGACCAATTGCTTGCTTGTTTTCTCCCTCTTTTTCTTTCTTTCTCCCTCAATTCCTCTTCTCTCTCTCCATCTCTCTTATCCTGTCTCTTTTACACATTTCCTCTCTCCTCTTTTCTGTCTCTTCCTTTCCCCTCCCTTCCCTTCCCCTCCCCTCCCTTCCCCTTCCTTTCCCTTCTCTTTCCTTTCCTTCCCCTCTCCTGCCCTTTTCTTTCTCTATTTTTTTCATTCTCTCTTTTTAAATTTTTTTATTATTTAAATTTTTTTTTGAGAGAGAGAGAGAGAGAGCATGCACATGAACGGGATAGGGACAGAGAGAGAGGGAGGGAGAGAATCCCAAGCAAGCTGCCTGCTGTCAACACAGAACCTTACATGGGGTTTGAACCCACAAACCATGAGATCATGACCTGAGCCAAAATCAAGAGTTGGACGCTTAACCAACTGAGCCACCCAGGCGCTCCTCATTCTCTCTCTTATTATTATTATGAATTTATGATTTTAAACATATCTGAAGGGCTTTAATCAGTTGTTGCAGTTATTACCCATAGGGATGCTTAAATTGTCCCATCTTTGGTCAAGTTGGCTGCTGAACCATTTTGATGGAACCCTATTATCTTCTCATTGCTTCCTTGCTACCTGATACAAGCTGTGATGAGCTTGATATGTAATTTTCCTATCCCTAACTTAGAATCCACCTTTTCTCTAAGGAGTCCTGATTCTTTTTTGTATAGTATTAGAGATACTATTAGGGCACCACAATCTGAGCAGTAGAGGTGGAATCATTATTTCTGGGTTGGCCATTGTTTCTTGGACAGAGTGTGAATATTTTTTTTATTTAACATACAGTGCAATATTGGTTTCAGGAGTAGAATTAAGTGATTCATCACTTACATTCAACACCCAGTGCTCATCAGAACAAGTGCTCTCCTTAATACACACCACCCAACTAACCTGTTCCCTACCCACTTCCCTCCATCAAGAGGGAAGTTTTCTATCATTAAGAGTCTTTTGTGATTTGTTTCTCTCTCTCTTCATCCCCCTCCCCTTTTCCCATATGTTCATCTGCTTTGTTTCTTAAATTCCACATTGAGTGGAATCATATGGTGTTTCTCTAATTGACTTAATTAGTTTAGCAAAGTACATTCTAGCTCCATCCACATCATTGCAAATGGCAAGATTTCATTCTTTTTGATGGCTCAGTAATATTCCATTGTATATATATACCATGTCTTTATCCATTAGTCAATGGACATTTGGCTCTCTCCCTTGGCTATTGTTGAAAATTTTTAAATGAAATTATGATTTCATATTGATAATTCCAATTTAAATGAGATTTTTTACTCCTTTTTCCCACACTGATAGTCTCAATTTGCAACAACTCCAAAAATTATAGAATTACAATAACCTTTAATTACCAGTTTGCTTTATTTCCCCAGAATACACACAACAGTCTCATAATTAACAATAGCAACAGTACTATCAATAACATGTTTACTGTAAATAGTTTAAGATTCTTTTTCAGTTCTTTTTGTCCTAAGGGTATCTCACCCTAGGGGTATACAGGCAAGTTACAGACATAAAGTCATGTGGAAGCATGCATGTCATGGAGCTTTACAGTTTGCAATGGAAGCAGACATTTAAGAAGGGATTATAAGGTAGTAAGTGTTACAAAAGAAAAATAGGGAGCAAAGTGAGGTGCTATCTGGAGGCTCAGGGATGTTCTCCCTGAGATAGTGAGGCTTAAGCAGGGATCTGAGGGCTAGGTTGGAATTAACTCAGCAGAGTATGGGCACAAGGTGGGGAGAGAGTGTTCGAGACAAAGAAGAAAGTTCCTTAAAGGGACTTATAAAGTGCTCTGCAAATAAAATGCTAAAACTGTAACTACAACTGTAGTTTTGTAGAATTTTCCTTTTAAATTGCATTTTCCAAAAATCAGAAGGATTTCTGGCTCCTTTGAAAGTAGTTTTCAAGCCAGAAGTCACATAGAAGGTAACCATTGCACAGAGCCATAGACGTGCTTTCTTTGAAACCCAAAAGCACATTGCTTGGTTTAATCATCCATTTTATTTATCGTACCTAACTTCCATTTCTGAAAGTAAAAGCCTCAGAGCATAAGGACTTGCCCCTATTAAGAGTATTTAAAAAGAAGAGCTTCAGAGGGTGAAGGGCATTCCCTGGGAGATTCCAGGGAGCATATGAGATTGCAGAAGACCCAAAATAGTAATAATAATGATACTGGGGCCTGTTCTGTGAGTGGCACTGTATTAGGAACTTAACATACATCAACTGTGGTCCTCAAAACAACTCTGTAATTTAGGTAATATTATGCCATTGCAGATCTAAGAAATCTGAGAATCAGAGACCGTATAAGGCAAAGTTCAAAGTTACATAACTAAGTAGGAAGGCCAAGATTCGAATTCAGGTCTGCCTGATTCTAAAACCAATATTCTACCCATTACTTACCAAATTTCATTATTTTATTCTCCAGAGACATCACTTATCTGAATATGAAAACTGTAGCTTATAAAATAAATTATGTTAGCCTAGACTCACATCTCATGTGTAAGGAATACTCATTATAAAAACCAACATTTGGTTTATCCTTTATAGGTTACAGTGATATCCTTTTCTAATTTGGTTGGTCTTCATTCTTCCCATCTTACAGAGGAGAAAACTGAGACTCACAAAGGTGTTAACTTGCCCAGCTAATAAGTGAAAGAACTGGGATTTCAACCCAAGTCTTCTGACTCCAAATCACAAATGGTTCCCATTCTTGGTTATCCTGGTTCTACTCACTAGACATCAGAATGAGGACAGAAATGAAAACTTGAGAAGAAAAATCAATAAGGAAAAAAAGTTGAAAATTGCACTCCCCCTCCATGATGATGCCACTTATCAACAAAATCTCACTGTTTATGAAAATGACTGTTAAAGAAAAACTTTAAAAATCTTCACTTAAAATCACTAGGTGAAAAATCTTCAAATTCAGTACCTTACTTAGCATTGTAGCAAAAAATGAGAACATAAGACTCTGTTTTCTTAATTTTTCAGTAAACTAAAACTGCTCTAAAAAATAAAGTCAACTTTAAAATAGAGAGAGAGGGGTGCCTGGATGGCTCAGTCGGTTGGGCGTCTGACTTTGGCTCAGGCATGATCTCGTGGTCGTGAGTTCAAGCCCCGCATCGGGCTCTGTGCTGACAGCTCAGAGCCTGGAGCCTGCTTCAGATTCTGTGTCTCCCTCTATCTCTGACCCTCCCTCTCTCTCTCTCTCTCTCTCTCAGAAATAAACATTTAAAAAATAAATAAATAAATAAATAAAAGAGAAAAGAACATGATCTCTCAATGCATACATTCTTTACTTTTTTCTTTGCTAAATAATTTTGCTGAAAAGGAACAAAATTTACTTGCTTTTGATGAGATTGTACTTACTGGTCTCTCTTATATAAGAAGTCCATTCTAGGGGTGCCTGGGTGGCTCAGTCAGTTAAGCATCCCACTTCGGCTCAGGTTATGATCTCGCAGTTTGTGAGTTCAAGCCCTTCGTCGGGCTCTGTGCTGACAGCTCAGAGCCTGGAGCTTGCTTTGGATTCTGTGTCTCGCTCTGTCTCTGCCCCTCCCCTGCTCACGCTCTCTCTCTGTCTCAAAAATAAATAAAACATTTAAAAAAAAAAGTCCATTCTAGGTTTTGGAGTCAGATTGTCTTGGGCTCAGACCTTGGCTTTGTGCATCCCTGGCTTCAGTTTTCTCACTGGTAACTCCCTTGAGTTGGGGTTGTGGGGATGAGGTGACATAATACAGGCCAGGCACTTAGCCCCGTGCCTCAGCCACCATAAATACTCAGTAAACTGCCGCTGATCATCATTGATGTGCCAACCTCTCACTGTGGGTTAAAGGTTGGAATTTGGAAGTGGGAAAATATTTTTAAAAAACAAAAACAGAAACCCTTTAATCTCAATCATGAGTTCATTTTCTTAAATAACAAAAATCACTAATCCAATTCTAATTTCTGTATTTGAAATGCCAGAGACAAATAATGCAAAATGAATTGCTGTTTTTATCCTGTTGCTTAAATTAAAATCTCGGATGGAAAAAAAAAATCATTTTGCCTTTTTAAAAGTAGAGAACATGTTTGCAATGTCTTCATCAA